>NC_056626.2:393537454-393727454 GCF_002870075.4 Lactuca sativa
ACCTCAATATGCGTCAGAGGAGGTGGTTGGACGTGGTCAAGGATTATGATTGTGAGATCCTGAACCACCCGGGCAAGGCTAATGTTGTAGCCGATGTACTGAGTCGTAGGGCGGAGAGCGCCCCATTGCAAGATGTATGTTTGAGAATGACAGTGATGACCCCGGTTTTGGATGCTATTCGTGGGGCCCAGGCTGAGGCTGTGCAGCCTGAGAGCCAGAAGAGGGAACGAGTTGTCGGGCTGGTATCGGAGTTCGTTACCGATAGTCGGGGGCTTATCACATTTCAGGGTCGGATTTGGGTACCGTCCGTGGGCGGGATGCGTACCATTTTGATGGAGGAGGCTCATCGATCGAAATTCTCGATCCATCCCGGGGCTACTAAGATGTTTTTGGACCTGAAAAAGGATTATTGGTGGCCCTGTATGAAGAGGGATGTCGCATGGTTTGTAGAGAGATGCTTGACCTGTCGCAGGGTTAAGGCCGAGCATCAGCGTCCACATGGTAATTTGCAGCCATTAGAGATTCCTGAGTGGAAATGGGAACAGATTACCATGGATTTCATCACCAAATTGCCCAGAACAGCGAGGGGTGTCGATGCAATTTGGGTGATTGTGGATAGGTTGACAAAGAGTGCTCACTTCCTGGCCATCAGTGAGAGCTCTTCCGTGGAGAAGTTGGCGGAGATGTACATGAGAGAGGTGGTATCGCGGCATGGGGTGCCGATTTCGATTGTCTCAGATCGAGATGTACGTTTCACTTCCAGATTCTGGAAGAAGTTTCACGAGGAATTGGGAACGAAACTGCATTTTAGTACAGCGTACCACCCTCAGACCGACGGGAGAGTGAGCGGACGATTCAGACGCTTGAGGACATGCTCCGAGCATGTGTGTTGGATTTCGGCGGAAGTTGGGACACGTAGTTTCCCTTAGCAGAGTTCTCTTACAACAACAGCCATCATTCGAGCATTGGCATGCCGCCCTTTGAGCTGTTGTATGGGAGGAGGTGTCGGACCCATATCTGCTGGGGAGAAGTAGGGCAGCGCGTGATGGGTAGTACCGAGATCATGGTTCAGACGACAGAGCAGATCCAGCAGGTCAGACAGAGGTTTTTGACCGCTCAGATTCGTCAGAAGAGTTATGCGGACAGACGCTGGTCTGAGCTTGAGTTTCAGGTCGGCGACTTTGTGTTCCAGAAGGTCTCTCTTTGGAAAGGAGTGATTCGATTTAGGAAGAGGGGCAAGTTGGGGCCCCGATATATTGGTCCTTTCAGGGTGGTTGCGAGGGTAGGCAGGGTAGCCTATCGTTTGGAGTTGCCAGCAGAGTTGGGTCAGATTCACGACACTTTCCACGTGTCGCAGTGGCGGAAGTGTGTACCCGACGAGTCGGCAGTAGTGCCATTAGAAGATATTCAGGTGGATGCGAGCCTGAATTATGCTGAGAGACCAGTGGAGATCAGATATCGGAAGATCAAGGTCCTGAGGAATAAAGAGGTGCCACTGTGTGACAACCCAAATCGTTTAGTTACATTTCCCCGTTACCGTTAACGTAATATTCCACTGTATAAAAGTTCCGTTAATAGGAGGTCGTCAAATAAATAAATGTTTTACTTATTTCATTCATTTATGTCATTAAGTCGTGATAAGAGAAATAAAAAACTCATAATACACATTTCCATTTATTTGGAAAAGTTAGTTTTTATTATTACGACCACTAAATCGGGTGCGACCAAAAGCCCCGTTTAACGGCAGTATCGGGTAGAATACCACTGAGCTCCAACTCCCACCCATATATATAAGGGAGTAAACTCCATTTGGAGCTTTTCCACCCTCTCTCTCTTTATACTCTCTCTCTAGACTCGTTTTCACCCCGAATCCGCAACCAAATGCTTCCAAATCGTAAGTCTCCTTTCCCTAGCTTGTTCCAAACATATTGGCTTATGATTATACCTCAAAAATCGTCCAAGAAGGCATGGAATAAGGAGTTTATGGCCCAGGAACAATCTAGGGCCGTAAACCCCTAATATGATGCCAAACATGCCTAGGAGTGTTTGAACCCCAAAACAACAAGATTGGTGGCATAAAAGAGGGTTTACGGCCCAAGCACATGCTTAGGCCGTAAACACCCTCTAAACTTGTTAAATCAAGTTCCAAACACTCCCAAACCACCCATAGGCTTAAGACATAAAATAAGGACATGTTATTTAGGGTTTGGAACATTTAAACTCAAGGATTTAAGGGATTAAAAGGAGTTTACGGCCCATACACATGTCAAGGCCGTAAACACCCCAAAACTCACCCAAATGATAGTTTTAATCCCCCAAAATGGCATCACGCTCCATTATAAATTGCTAGGAAGGTATTAGGAGCTTAAAACGTCACTTAACTCAAAGAATGAGAGTTTACGGCCGTAAACTCCCTTGGGAGTTGTCCCTAGGCCATAAACTCCAATATAATGCCCTTAGAAGCCTTAAAACCACTCATGCCTTTTTGGAAATGTGCTTAGAAAAATCCCATGAACAAGCTAGAAGCCTTAAAACACCCTAGAACCCATCACCATGAGTTTACGACCGTAAACTCATGGTGAGTAGTCCCTGGGCCGTAAACATGGTGTTAGGGGTTTACTCTTGGAGAGTAAACTCCATTCCTTAGCCATACACACCTTTAGACGCTACCCGGGACACCCAAACACTTATCTAAAGTGTTTTCCGCTCCTTTGAGTGCGTATACTTGTTTAATTGGTATATAATATACTAATTGTATGTGAACATATGTTATCATATGTTAAATAGGTCATTGTGTGTGTTCAAGTCCTTACGTGACACCGAACGCCCAAACGACACCTTTGTCGGACCTACTTACACCAGGTGAGTTCATACCCCTGAATGAACCTTTTAATGTTTTTACATGTTTTTATAGGGGGTAATACAAGTTAAACATGCCAGTTATCATATCAATCACATGTGATTGATTACCCGCATGCTCAAGATTTTACCACACTGTACACTGTTTTACCGAGTAGGTCACTATAATGGTTTTCAAAAAGGTTTTCGTTTGTTTCAAGACTCTTATTTATACTGCTTTATTTAAAACTCACCTTAAACTGGTTTATAAAGGTTTTACAAGATTTTAATCAAATTTCTCTTTCACAACGTATACTTTTACTTGTTTGTTACTGCTGCTTCGTTTTACTTATTTTAAAACTCCTACTTGATAACGCATTTCCTTCATGATACGCTTATACCGGATTTTTGTCTCTATATCGCTTATACTTGTAGCCTCTTATACTTGATAGACGCTCTTACTTCACTTATCGTCGTCTCCACTTCGTGATACACTTACACTTGGTACACTTATACTTCACGATTCGATTATCCCACTATGTACGCTTATACTTCACGACTCGGATGTTCCTCTATATGCTTATACTTCACGACTTGGATATTTCACTGTACACTTATACTTCACAAGTCGGTTATTCCACACTGTACACTTGTACTTCACGATATGATTCCACTTGATACACACTCAAGCGTAGTTAGATGTATGTCTGTGCTTGTATAGATGCATATAAATAATGATTGAAGGACTTAGGAAGGCTTGTCTGCCCTATTTCCTTTTCTTCGTTGAGATGTGGTCTGGTGGGATCGGATGTCCATCCGAAGGTCGTTGATTCATTAGTTATATATTATGTACACAAGCATAGACATACGGGTTTATTCCAGTCAATTCAGTTAAGAGTCTCTACCTCCAGTTCGACACTTACATTAGAAACCCACTAGTTGGAAGTCTCTACCCACTATTTGGGATGCATCATCAGGACACAGCCTTCTCCGTAGTCTAGTTGGTAACCAGAGTCTCCTGTAGGGAGAGCGGACAATGTGTGTATAGATCTATACGGTATTGACACCCCCGCACCCTGACTGCTAGCTACAGTCCACGGCCCACCAAGCCAAGGGGTGACAAATGTCATATTCTTTAGACGCTTGTAGGGCGTCTGGTACTCTAGTGTCGGTTAGTATGGTTACGAGTATCCCAGGTTGCCTTAGAATTCATGGCCTTAAGGTAACGGTATTTCGCCAGCAATTTACACTGTATGCTGGTAATTCAATTTCAGAGTCACACTGTTTTGACCTTACAAGACATATCTTTCATTTGATACTGTCTGGGGTCTGTGTCCTCTATTTTGACTTTACAAAACGTATCTCTCATTTGATGCTGTCTGGGGTCTGTATCCACTGTATTCACAGTATCCACTGTATTCACTGCATTCACTGTTTTAGACCTTGCTAGACATATCTTTCATTTGATATTGTCTGCGGTCTGTATTCACTGTGTTCACTGTTTTAGACCTGGCTAGACGTATCTTTCATTTGATATTGTCTGCGGTCTGTATTCACTATTTTGGACCTTACCAGCTGTACCTTTCGTTTGGTACCTTCTAGGGTCTGTGTCTCTATTTGTTAGACTGAACCAGGCGTGTCGTTCGTTCTATACTCTCCTGGAGTCTATGATTCCTTTGCCTTAGTCAGCAGTCCTCACTGCTGAGGCATATGTTATTTCCCTGTTGTCTCTTGCTTTCTTTGATAATGAAATTCAGTATTTTGATAACGATAGCAATTAAGGGAAAACCACTTTTTACTACATAACACTGACCAGTCTTGGTAGAAGGCTGCTTTGATTAAAGAAAATATAGGATTTTCTGGAAAGAACTCTAATACACTGTAAACACTTAAACTATTACTTTATAAAGTTATTTGAATGAAATGTCACTAAATACTTATGAACACACCAGCATTTGTAAAAATGCTGATACTCGCTTTTCAAATAACTTGTATTCTCAGGTTAGCATTAGACATGTACATCTCGGAGCTGTTGATGAAGATAGCTTAGTATCATGTTGTATCTATTCCATTACTTGTATTACTTTGAATTGATGTATTAATGTAACCATGCAAAATTATTACTATTAATGCAATATCTTGTTGTACTTTGATTACTATAATGCATGTGTTGTGATACTTGACATGACGTCATCCACCCCAGAACGTTTCCGCCGTTCCGGTTTTGAGGTGTGACACACTGGTGCAGGTCCAGTGGCAGCATCGGAAAGGGTCAGAGCTAACTTGGGAGCCAAAACGTGAGATGCGTGAGCAACATCCGAAATTATTTTCAGAGTGAGACTTCGAGGGCGAAGTTTGATTCTAGCGGGGGAGAATTGTAACACCCGGATTCCCAGGTATTATTTTTATTCTTTTATTTTTGAATGATGTGAGGAGACTCGACGAGTTGGAGTCTGAACTCGCCGAGTAGGATCGCGGTTTTGCACGCGGGTTCGCGTCTGGACTCGGCGAGTCCAAAAGTGGACTCAACGAGTCCACGTTGTTTAATGAAACCCTAATTTCCAGGGTTTGAGACCTATTTAAAGGGTCTTATGGCCGTCATTTGCGGCCACCAACCCAGAGAGAAACCCTAAAGAGATCTTGAGCGTTTTGGGAGAGAGAGGAGGCCATTGTTAACCTTTATAGCTTTGTTGGGCAAGGCAAAGGAGATTCTAGCCAAGATGAGGCAAGGGAGGTGGACATCCTTCGAATTTGAAGCTCAGATCATCATTTTGGAGGTATATTTTGGCTCCCTTTTCTGTTATTATGATGAACATGGGGGTTTAGGGTTTCTTGACCCCTTTGTTGGTTAGATTTGATGTCCATTTTGTCCCTATTTGTGATGAGGCTTGAAATGGGATCCATAGAGGTCCAGAGAGGCTTTATTCTTTAAGCTTTATGAGGATTCATGGGAGTTTTGACCAAGGTTTATGAGATATGGGGCTAAAACATCATATAGGAGCAAATAGATGTTGTTTGAGCTCCAAGGTTTGGACTTTACGTGATTATCATGCTTGGGGAGGCCAGATCTATGATTGTATGGAACAGATCTGACCTCAGAAGTGAGTTTGAGTTTATGCATGGCATGAACTCGCCGAGTCTGAAGGGTTCAAGGGTGACGTAAGGACAAGGTCCTTATTTCCAAGTATGGTTGTAGGCTTGAGTTATGTATGTGGAAGTACTCCAAACTGGGGTATTCCATCATGAGGACGACCGGACCCTATGATTGATTGGACCTGGTGTGTTGGTATCCCAACCCGAGGCTGTTTGGGCCTGGTACGAGTGGTTACATGATATGTTGGGTCGATAGGTTATGGGAGCTGTGGGATGTGGTATCCTCTCAGCACATAAGGAATAGAACCCAAGGATGGAACATGATTCGTTCCAGGTTGCAAGTTATCAGGATTATCACCAATCTTGGGCAAAAAAAGATGGATTAGTGTCTTGGCGGAGCTCGGTGGGTGTTTGTGGAATCTAGCGTTGCAGGGCGCGGAAGCATGTCCCTGATATGAAGGGTTAGTATTTGTGACATCCCCATTTTCACGGCCAAAAAAGACCGATTTTGTTTATGCTTTATGAAAATCAGAGTAAACGTTGTGGAATTTGCTCCTAGAAAAACATGATAATTAAATTATCAAAGCATTTCCAAAGAAAAGTATTTTTAATCCTTTTAAAACATTTGGGATGTCAACGTCAATACAGAAACATAAGCATAAACAAAACTTACATTCATTATCACTAGTGATTTATATCTCCTTAATCTCTCAGTGTAATGTGACTTCATGTCAACACCTGTGATATAAATAAACTAAGTGGGTCAGGTTGGGAAACCTGGTGAGTACATAGGGATTTCAATCCCACAATGTTATATCATATATATATATATATATATATATATATATATATATATATATATATATAATTTAGAACTCATAAAACATACAATTTCACCATATATGTATAAGCAACTCCTATCCCACACCGTCGATCCTCACAACGAGACTATCCATACTCTCAAACCTAAGATTAACCGTTTTACCTAATCCATACTCCCAGATTAGAAATGAACGGCTTTACCTAATCCATACTTTCGGACTAGGGATGAATGACTAATCCATACTCTCTTGGATTAATGACGAAGGGTCATAACTAATCCATACTCTCGGACTAGGGACGAATGACTAATCCATACTCTCGGATTGATTACGAATGATTATGCCTAATCCATACTCTCGGGCTAAGGACAAACGACTATGTCTTAATCCATACTCCCGGACTAAGGACAACTGACTATGTCTTAATCCATACCCCCGAATTAATGACAGTTGACTATGTCCAATCCATACTCTCGGACTAGGGACAATGACTGTGTCTAATCCATGCTCCTAGATAAATGAGATATACTAAAGTTTATTCTCTGAGTATAACTCTCTTGTACTCGTAAGAAAATACTACCCAATATTCCTCATAATTAATTTAGGTCTACTCTTTATCCTATATCATCATATATAATCAGGTATGTTCTTTAACACATATTTTAGGCAACATCAATTAACTCGCACATAAACATATAATTAATACTTCAATCAATACTTGTATTAAAATCATGTTCATGAAAAGGACTATGCACTCACTTGAAAGATGGTGACTTAGCACTCAGAAAACGCTTCGATACTCTCACAACAATTCTCCTTCGATAAAACCTAGTATCAATACCACTAGGGTTTAGTCTAACGATAACCGCGACTAATTAATAGTCTGACTATTATTACTATTATATAAGCGTTAAACGATACTTATATAACTCATAATAATAGCCCAAATAACTATTTTAAGGACCTAATAACATTACTATAATTATTTGAAAGTTATATTAAAAATTGCGTAAGCGTAGTTCACTTACAACGGATTTTAAAGTAAACCGGGCTTTGCTCGGAGCAGCGTTTCGAAACCGAAAGACCCTTTTTCTCGGGACTCCGGGAGCCTCGGGGCTTCCTGTGGGTGCTAGGGATTTTATCTAGGGTTTAGAGGAGCTAGAGAGAGAAAGTAGTGAGAGAAAGAGGTGGATTTGGAGTGAGGAAGTCGGCTTCCCTCACAGCCTATTTATAGGCGTGAAGCCTCGGTGGTACGCTGGGTGTAGGGAGGTTACGCGGGGCGTAACTTCGGATAGGAGCTCCAGCTGTCTCGCACGTGTCGATGTCTTGGTGGTGCATCGTGGCTTCGTCTCGGACCAAGTAGAACAGCTGTACGCGAGGCGTACTTCTTTTTGATGCGGGGCGTACTCCGTACGTTGGACGTCTCTTCGCTACGTTGGGCGTAACCCTCGCACCAGGTGTCACCATCCGAAGCGAGTTCATCCGACGGCTGGGAGTTCGGCCACATCATCATTTCATGCATCAGCTTCGCAAGTTGTACACTTAACTTCTAAAATTCGTATCTTTCGTATATGAGCTCCGTTTTTTAATGTTCTTTATATCCACGCAAAGGCGGTAACGTACTCTACAACTTTCGTTTAGACTCCGTCGGCTAATTTTGACTTTATTTTAAAAGTTACATTATTAACAAGCCGAGACAGAATTGGTCCGTTAAATTCTCATAACTTCTTCATCTGACGTCCGTTTTCACCCATCTTTTTCTCGTTACGCTAATCTTAATGAGATATTCGATTCTCGTTTAGGTCGTGTTGGCTAAAAACCGCTCGATCTATTACTCGAATTTCGAGTTATACACTGCTAATCCGAAACTTCGAAAAATCATAACTTCCTCATACGAAGTCAGATTTGGGCGTTCTTTTTATGGACGCTCTCGGTTTAACATATTCTACGACTTTAGTTTAGATTGCTAAGGCTAAAACTCGCTCTATCGTAAATTCACTATTTACGCTTCCCGGTGTCGTGTTGGTTCCGTCGCGAAACTTCGATGGGTCATAACTTCTTCGTTATAGCTCGGATTTTGACGCTCTTTATATGTTCGGAAACCTTGTAACATATACTAAAACTTGGTTGAGATTAATTATTCTTAATAATCTTTTGTCTAAAAGTCATTTTCGACCCCTATTACCTCTAAATTTACTAGCCCGGATCTACGGGCGTTACAGTATTATCGGGTGATTCATGGTGCTATTGAGTTGAAAGGGAGATGATTGGATTGGAATAGTGGCAAGGATGCCACATGAGAATAAGCCACTTTAAGAGAGATGCAGAAGTAGGGTTTGTAAGAGCATGAGTTAATTGAGAAGTCGGAGTCTGCAGTGCAAAGGGTTTGTTCTGAGGCGTATACTGCAGTAGGCTTCGAGGACGAAGCCTAATTTAAGTGGGGGAGAGTTGTAACACCCCAAATTTCTAATGTTCAATGAATGGCCAAAAGTGTAAATTTAGGAAAGGTACTCGACGAGTAGGTCCGCTTACTCGACGAGTCGGAGCGGGATTCTGTCGCGGTTTAAGTGGCCAACTCGCCGAGTCGGCGGCTTGAACTCAAATAGTTGGTGATGAAGAGATAAAACCGTAATCTCGAGCGTTGTGACCTATATAAAACACATTATAACCCACCCTCAGCCTCTTTGCCACCCTTTTGAGATCCAGAAACCCTAAATCGTGAGTGAGAGCCCTTGGAAGCAATTTGGAGACTTGATAAGTGGTTTTGGTGGAAAGGGGCTTGAAGATCAAGAGGTTTGCTGCAAAGGAGAGGTGTAGATCCGGGATCTACTTCGGTTGGAGCTTGTATTGGAGGTAATAATCTGTTTCTTGGGTTCTTTTGCATCTAGATCTATCATCATGTGAGATTTGGGGCATTTTTGGTATGATTAAGAGCTATTTCGAGTTAGAAGATTAGATCTGAGGTTGCTACTTCAGATCTAGGCTTGTGATGGTCCATAATGTCATAAAGCTTCTGTCTAAGAATTATTGGTGAAGCCCCTTTGTCATAAACCCTAGCTCTAGAGTGTTTTGGGCTTATATCTCCTTGGTTTCATGTAAAGTTTGCAACTTTATGCGAGGGTTAGGTTGTAGAAGAGTGGATCTATGGATTGGAGCCCTTGCATGGATCGAAAAGCCTCTGTACGGATTGAGAACTGAAGAGACTCGGCGAGTCACATGGGTGTACTCGACGAGTTGTATGAACATGTGCATGGACTCGACAAGTTGGAAGAACAACTCGGCGAGTCTGTTGAAGATTGCCTTGGACTCGGCGAGTCAAGTCGCAGAACCCCAACCTCTTTTGGTTAAAGCCTTGGATTAAGCGATTCGGTCGGCGACTCAGTGATTCGGACAGGATGGGACTCAGAGATCGTTGGACTCGGCGAGTCTTGGGGCGACTCGGTGAGTTAAGTTGTGTTATGAGAGTTTTCTAGGATTGGGAACTCGGCGAGTTGACGGGTTGACTCGGCGAGTAGAATCAACCAGGAAGGTTGATTTTGACTGAGGACTTTGACTTTGACCAAGAGTTGGCCAGTTTGAATTCCAAGGGTATTTTGGTAATTCTGGTATTTATGGAATTGGCTCTTTGGTAGTGTTCTGTGGTGAAGTTCGTGTCGGTGGTCGGAGCAGCTTGGTCTTATCTCTTCAGTCGAAAATTGCAGGTGAGTTATCCTCACTATATCGACAGGGTCTACGGCACCAAGGCCAGCCCTTTATCGGATGGGAATCCGGGTATTGTTTGTTATGTTATTGCTCTGCTAGATCTGCATCCTGGTATTTAGGATGGGGTTATGTTAGTGACCTGGTTAAGGTCGGTACCCGGTATTTAGGGTAATGTTATGTTAGTGACCTGGTTAAGGTCGATACCCGGTATTTAGGGTAATGCTATGTTAGTGACCTGGTTAAGGTCGATACCCGGTATATAGGGTAATGTTATGCTAGTGACCGGTTAGGTCGGAATCCTGGTTAGGATGTTGATATGCTATGTGATCTGTTAGACTGTTTGTCTGGTTAAGGATTTGTTATGTGATTAATTGTTGTATGTGCACATGGTTGTTTGACGGAAGTTGGGTTGAGGCGGGTCCTGCTTTGTGCTGTAGGCCAACATACCCAGGGCGAACCGGATATTCCGAAGGCCCAACAAGCGGTCCGGATAGGCTGAAGGCCCCAAGTGTGCGGACCAGACGTGCCAAGGCACGGAGAGTGGACCAGGCCGGCTAAAGGTCGGTGTGGGCGGACCAGTCATACTGTAGACTCAGAGAGTGGACCAGGTGGATTGAAGGCTCGGTACGAGCGGACCAATCACACTGTATACTTGATGTACATGGCTGGACTCGGAGGGTCGACCAGGTGGACCGAAGGCCCGGTGCGGGCGGACCAGTCACACAGTAGACCTGATGTGCATGTTGTTCTATTTGTAATATGTACGAGTATGTTTATGTATGGTTGGTATTTTGGGGGTAACTCACTAAGCTTTCGGGCTTACAGTTCAGTGTATTGTTTCAGGTACTTCTGGAGATCGTGGCAAGGCGAAGGCGTGATCGTACCGCTCCTCATGTTTTATGATTTATGTGATATGGTTCTGGGGGATACTCTCTTGTTTAAACTATTTTGAAAACAAGATGTATGAACTTAATGGTTTTTGAATGAGATAAAATGTTTTAATTTGGCTCAAATTTTATGGGTGTTACATCAGAAGCATAGGAATTTTGTTGAGACATTTAATATGCAAACCAAATGTGTAAACAACAGGCATAAACACACAAAACCAATTGAATGAAAGAAATTAAATAGTAAAAGTACCTAACCAGTAGATAGGATAATAAGATTTGTCATGAGTTCTTAAAAGAGAAGGCAACAAAATTCCAGAGAACAACCATTGAGTCGTGTAAACTAATCAACTAGAAATTTGATGTTAGTAAACTAATCAAGTAGGAATTTTACAAAACGTTTGGTTTACATAACTTATATCAATTAGAATTCAAGATAGACCTCAATTGCATTTTACAAATATTCAAGATGATTATAAGTCAGTTAAATCCCAAATTAATTAAGCAAACCCCAGAAACCCACCATGATTCTAAAAAAACAGAAAATTATATGTAAATTTTAACGTATACCAACATTCATGAATCAAGAAACTGAGAAATTATATGTGAAATTTACCTTAGACCGAATTGTGCATATTCTAAAGAATCAATAAACCTAAAATAGAAAAATAGAAGAAGGGGTGAAAGATGGGTTTTTAATGTACCAATGATAACGTGATACAACCTTGGAGATGAACCTCGAAAGCAATAAAACGAGGTATGGGAGTGCAATCGGAGATATGTTGAAGAACTTTGAACAATGGAGGCATCGATTGAGAGAAGGCACCGGCGGAGGGCTGCTCTCGTCGAAGGTGAGGAGTTGACGGACTGAATGAATCATCGTTGAAAGGTAGCAAATGACGATGGAGTGCAATCGGAGATCTGTTGAAGAACTTTATAACATGGAACATCGATGGAGAGAAGGTAACGACAGAGGGCTACTCTCGTCGAAGGTGAGGAGTTGACGGACTGAAGGAATCATCGTTGGAAGGCAGCAGATGACGATGGATAAGTTTTCCGTGACTAAGATGGAAGAATAAACTGATCTGTGAGATATAAGGGGGTTAGGGTTGATGCAACGTGAATCAAGGGGATATTTTAAATTTAATTAATTAACATAATTAATCAATAGGTAATATTACTTTTTTGCCTTATTTTAAGTTTTGAAATGAGTGGTCCACATTGAATCCTACATCCATATAATAGATATTTAGAATACTTAAACTTAGCTATATATATATATATATATATATATATATATATATATATATATATATATATATATAGGTAGGTAGGTAGGTAGGTTCAAATGTTTCTCACATCTATTGTGTGCTAGAATGCACCAATAAGAATTGAGTAAACATTAAATGTATATTAAATGATATCCATATTTATAATTCTTTTTTATGGAAATTAATTTAATTCTTCATTAATGTCAATAATAATATTCTTTCAGAATGAATTCATATATAAAAAGTTAAAGAGTGTATTATAGGAGAACGACAGTATATTCTACTAGAATACACCCTCATTCTTCATATTCCATACAACTTTATTGTATTTTAAGTGAGTGAGTCCTGTAATAATGTTATTGCTGACATAAAAACCTAGATACGAATTCATTCTAAAAGAATGTTATTGCTGACATTAATGACAAATTTAATTAATTTCCATAAAGAGAAAATTATAATTATGGATATTATTTAATATACATACAATTATGGAAACCATTTAATATCTATTATTATTTCATTAAATAATAATATAATTTTACTAAATTCCTATTAATGCATTGTAACACACAATAAATGTAAAAAACACGTTAATCTAGCCCTATATATACACTTTTACTATATATATATATATATATATATATATATATATATATATATATATATATATATATATATATATATATATATATACTAGTTTATAACCCATGAAACCACGGCTACAAAATTAATTAAACTTTAATAGTTAGAACACGAAATTATTAATCAATCATAATCATTAATTTAGATAAATATGTGAAATTATATCACCTTATAATTTTTATTAATTTTATTTTAACTTTTATTGCATTGTTATTAATTTATTGTAATTAAAGTGAAAATTTTAAAATTTGAAATAGATAATCAATAGGTTGACTAGTGACATGCATTAATTAAAAGGTTTAATAGGGTGACACATGACAAAAAAAGAATAAAATGTGTATTAATTAGAAGGCCTAATATGATGACACATGTCAAAAGGAGATTAAAACTATTCTTTTATTAGAATAGATATATATATATATATATATATATATATATATATATATATATATATATATATATTCCGTTGAAATTAAAAATAAAATAGAGATCTTGAGATTCAATCTCAGCCACATATTTCAAGTCTGTTGCTTTAACCCTCCGGCGTATCTAGGGATGAGCATCGGAACTGGGTACCCGCTTTTGGAACCGAAACCGCCTCGGAACTGCCGGTTTTGGAACCGGAACTACCTTAAGCGGTTCCGATTCCGGTTCCTAAAGTTATGGAACCGCCTTAAGCGGTTCCGGTTCCGGTTCTCGTTTTTTTGGAACTGCTACCCGCTGGGTAGCCGCCGAAACCGGTTAATATATATATATATATATATATATATATATATATATATATATATATATATATATATATATATATATATATATATATATATATATATCATATAAATATGTGTGTTACTTAGACCGGTTTAGAATATATATTGGTCCGGTTTTGTCCGTCTTTGGTCAGAGTTGACTTGATTTGAATCGAACTAAATTGTGGTTTTATCGACAAAAGTTAGCAAAATTAATGTAACCGGGTTACCCGCTCCTAGAACCGGAACCGCCGGTTCCGGGACTGGTTCCAAACATTTAAGAACTGCCTAGAGCGGTTCCGGTTCCGGTTCTAACTTTCTAGGAACCGCCGGTTCCGGTTCTGGTTCCAGTTCTCGACAAATGAGGCGGGTACCCGCCTATGCTCATCCCTAGGCGTATCGGCACGACAAGTTTGTTATAATCATAAATGATTATATAGCGTCGTCCGTTCTTTCTCCTCCGCCGCATCTGTCACCAACACCTTTTATACCACCAACTGTCATAATTATATATGATTACTCAGTCTGTGTATGACTCTTGTTGAATGTCAAACTCTTTATTTTTCTTAACCTCAAATAAACCGTCTTTTATATATATATATATATATATATATATATATATATATATATATATATATATATATATATATATATATATATATATATATATATATATATATATATATATATATGATTGATTTTTCTGAAATAAAAAATAAATATTATATTTTCAGATAAAAAGTAAAAAATGTAGGGGGTTTTGAGTTATAAGTTAACATTACCGTAAATATATAAAGTTACCGATTTACATTTATATTGGAAAAATGGATCATATCGTTTAAACATTTGTTTATATGTTTTAAGAAAGGCTCATTAACTAACGATATATTCATGGTTTTACATAAAAGAAAAAGCATGATATTTTACTAGACAAAGAAATAACAAAAAAAAAAATTATAGTATTATAATCCTACTATATTATCTTTGTCTGATAATGATATTATCTTGTTGTTATGTTATTGAATATTCACTACTCATTGTTGGACAAAGAAATTTTGGCTTACTATCTATAATATTAAAAACCTCAATAAAGACCGAAAAAATATATATAGCTAGACATGCAATATATATATATATATATATATACCTCAATAAAGACCGAAAAAATATATATAGCTAGACATGCAATATATATATATATATATATATATATATATATATATATATATATATATATATATATATATATATATATATATATATATATATATATTACCTTCGTGCAAAAATATATTAACATTACAATAAATAATATGATATGTCATAAAAAAATGTGCATTTGATTATTAAGACAAGATCCTATGTCACACGGAGATAATAAAATAAAATTATATTAAAATAATATTATTATTCACACTAACAAATTATATTAGAATTATAATAAAATAATATTATATATTAGATAGAAGAAATATAATAATGCTATTGTAATATAATAATACCTCTCAAAAAATAATAGAATAATATATAATAAAATAATATTTTTTGTCAATTTTTTAAAAATAATTTTTTGTTAATAAGTCTAAAACATAACATTTTTTTAAGTTTACCTGTTAAAATAAAGGTTAAAATCGTATGAGTTATCAATGGTACAAAAATAATATATAAATCCTCTAGTGGCATTGTGAGACATTTAGTTTATATGACCTAACTATTTTAGGTAAACTGGAAAAATGATTTAAAAAAATAATATATTTTTTATTTTGTGTAGATTTAGTTATTAATATATATATATTTTTTTGCATATTTAGTTATTAATATTTTTTTGTTGCAAAATAAGTTCTTGTTGTTTTTATACAAATTAAATACTTATGAACGTTTTTTTAAGTTTTTTTCTCACGACATCATGTAGGACAATCATTAATAAAGTGTTTGGGGTTGTTCATGCTTATTGTCACAACGATATCGACTGTTTAGTTAATGTGATTTGATTTAGGTCTTATGTTTTGAACGTGGTAACTTTTTCATATTATTATGTATTTAACGATCTTTATATCCACATGTTTGTATTTAAGTATACTATAACTTTTGTTTAGATTATTCCCCTTAAAAAGCAATATATTTTTAATTATGTTTTTGTAAAAAAAATGTTCATATATACATTCAAAGAACGTATAGATATAAAGATTGTAAGTAAACTTTTTAATGGAAGTAATTTAAATGAAAGTTGTAGACTCAAATACGAACGTGTGGATATTAAAATTGTTTAAATTTTTTATCGTTTAAAGAAGTTTTGACATTTAGAACACAAGATCTAAGCCAAAACATAAAAACTAAGCAACCAAGCAACCGAGACAGTGGTGACCATAAGCATAAACATCCCCAAACACCTTATTAATGATTTTTCCACGTAGAATATTATGAAAAAAAACTGATCATAAATAATGAAAATGTACAAAAACAATAATGACTTATTTTGTAACTAAAACCATTAAAGAATAAATGTGTAAAAAAATATATATATTAAGAATTAAATGTATACAATATAACAAATATATTATTCTTTTAAATTATTTTTCTCGGTTACTTGAAATAGCCGACCATAAAAATTAAATGTGTACAGTTAAATTAATTGAAAAAAATAAATATAAAGAGAAAAAAAATTAAAGACTAAATATATACAAGTAAAAAATTATATTATAATTTTAAGTTATTATCCCAACAAAATACGGTCAATATGCCTCCTTAACATTTTTTTTTTCTTCTCGCTAATGACATAAAATCATATTCATATGAAATAAACGGAGCACTAACTTTTAAATTTTGTTTTGCATTGAAAGTTCTAAAGTTTTATATTTGGTCAAATAAATACCACATGAAAAACCCTAATCATCATAATTTGCACTTGGCAAGATTATAGTTCAGGTCGTACCTAACTAAATTCGTTTTTAAGTATTATGAGATGTTTTTTAAAATAATAGTCCAACCCAAAATAAAATAGTGTCGTGTTAAAACTTTTGTCTTTTTTTTATCACCACGGTAAAAGAATTATTAAAAAACCAGCAAAACAATTATAAAAGAGTACAAAAAAATTAGGGTTATGTAATCAAGAAACAGGAGAGAAAAATTGTTTTTCTATACCAATTAAAAATCCAATAAAACGTCATATGAACAATGTCATCAAATATAGCAGATTTCCTAAGAATAGTCGAGCCGAAAATAATGAAATTCCTAAAATTTCAAATAGTCCAAAAAACTGTATTCACCACTGCATCAAACGCCTTACATTGACCACACACCAATCTACAAAAATCAGACCAAGTAACAATCGAGAGTAACATCACCGCACTAAGAATTTAAACATCCCACCAAATAGAAATATGAACCCAAATATCCTCCAGCTCCGTGCAATCTACAAAATAATGATAACCGACTCCATTGAAGTTGAACCCACCATACACATAACCGAATCCATGGTAACAACCCTAGACGTCAATCTTTCCCTAGTCGGGATACTATTCAACCAAACTCTGCATAACAAGATATTTAACTTCATATGAACCCAATTAATCCATCGAGTTTCCATCCCTCCACTAGGCAACAAACCACTACGCAAATACACTCGAGCGGAAGCAAGAAGGAAAGAATTTGAAACATCAAGCAAACACCCCAACCTATCAACACAACCCTCCAACTGCACTCCTTGCACCAAAGAAAGCAACTCGAGTCATTGCTCCTGTTCTTGCCCCTGCTCCACCCCCACCCCTTAGGAAACCACCTAAGGTTATCAGCCGACCAACCCACCAAAAACTGATATTGATATGTACTCTCTTTATGGAGATCCAATGCAAAGAATCTATGAAGATACTTAGCCAATGACCAATCCCTAATCCGCATCGCCCACCATAAGATAACAAACGACCTATCACCAACCAGAACAGGACAAAAGCTCTGCAAATGAACACCCCTATATCTCAACCACCCAATCAAACACATAATACTATACGACGGACCTTTCCTAACCCTAGAATTATCTACTGCATATAAGGTCTTGAAGAGTCTCACCCAAAGCAACTCGGGGCGATAAAATAATCTCCAATACCACAGAAACAATAATGCCCGATTAAACGCAAAAACCCCAACCCGCCCTCCAATCTAATACCCATCACTTTATCCCAATTGACTCAATGTATACGTCTCTCTCCAAGATTAGCCCCTAGAAAATCGAGCCCTAAGAGACTCTAAAGAATAACAGGAACCCAAAAATCAACATAAAATACATCCCAATCGTCCATAATACAAACTTTAGTAAAGTAAGTCTCCTGCAAATAAATAAGACTTAACCTTCCACCTTGAAAGCGTCTTCCTATAATGATACGAAATAGTAGACCAAGCACCACCTGGTTCATTTATTGACCGGCCAAAATTCCTAAATGAACAAAAGGCAAATAAGCAGTCTACACCCAACAATCGAAGCAGTAAATTCAACCATAAAAGAATCAACACCAACTCCAATCAATTTGCAAATTCAACCATAAAAGAATCAACACCAATTCCAATCAATTTGCTTTTATGCAGATTGATCTTCAACCCAGACACTGAAAAGAAGAATCTAAGAATACAAACTATCCTAATAGCATTCTCTACCTCTCAATGAAACAATATAATAGCATCATTAACATAAAATAAATGCGAAATCAGCACGTCCAAACACAAAATATCCATTTCTGTAAAGACCTCAACCATGTGAGCATGCACCAAAGCCACGTGAATACCTTCCACGGCTAAAATGAACAAGAAAGGATATAAGAGGTCTTTTGGTCTCAACCCCCTCCAAACTACAAACTTCTTAATAGGCGAACCATTAACTAACACAAATTTTATGCCATATTGCACAACCGCCCTAATCCACCCACACCGCATCGTACCAAACCCCATAATGTACATGATTTCAAGAATATAATTATAAGAAAGTGAGTTGTAAGCTTACTTCAAATCTACATTGAAGATCATGAGTTGCTTGTTTTGCACCTTGCACAAAGAAATGGTTTCTTTTAAAATGAATATACCATCTTAAAATCCATTTGACTTTAACAAACGTCGACTGCTCCAAGGTCACTACACTAGTAATCACCTTTGCCAATCTATTAGTTAAAATCTTGCCAATAATATTATATTGGAAAACAATCAAGCCAGTGGGCCAAAAATATCTAACAACCTTCATATCATGCCCCTTTGGATTCATTGTGAAAAAGGACGCATTACATCCCTTAAGAATAAAAGGATGATAATGAAAATGTGAGACGTAAGCAATAAAATTTTAACACTTATAATAAATTCTTTGTTAAATTGTTTAAATTTTCTATTGGGAATTTTTGGCGGAAAAGCGCAATGGTTGCTAAAGGGCCACAGCGTAGTACATGTTAATAAGTAGCGAGTGCGATGTCTAAATTTGCTATGTGGAGTTGTCATGGCCCAATACACTATAAACCAGTCCTTGAACCCTATATAACGGTTATAACTTTTAGGGTATCTTCAAATCATCTGCCTCATTCACCAAAAACATAACCCTAACCCTTTTTGTGCATCTAAGAAGATTGTGTTGGTTTTGAAAGCTACTTGAAGAAGAAAGAAAGGTTGTGGAGCTTAGAGAAACGTTTTCTAGTTAAGTTTCCACCACCTTCTAGACCCTCAAAAAGCATTGCAGGTTACAGAGATCCTAGCTTTATTCGATTCCATGTTCAGTGAGTTTTTGGTCACTTTTTGTCATTTTGATCTTATGTTCTTGGAGTTTTAGTAGCTATAGAGCTCTATGTGGCAAATGAGTGTGTTTTTGACATTTAGGAAGAAGAAAATTCAGTGTGCGTTGATTCTTTTGCAACCACACACAATATTATAGGAATAAATGGACTTAATCAAGTTAGGGTTATGGATGAGGGAAAGATTTAGCCCTTATAATGGATAGAGTCGGAAACTTAATCCATTAAGTCACAGAAAATAATAAAATCTGAAAATCTAAGCCTTGATCTGAAGAGATTTAGTGCTTAACGAGTTAATAGGAATCTGCCAGGGGAATTTCGACGTAGTCAAGGATAAGTCACAAGGTTGGATTTAGATGGGAGTCGTGGTTGCTTTGTCGAGACATTATTCCGATGCGACCAATAGTTGGACGGCAATGCGTTGGCCGTTAACCGTTGACTTTTTTAAAAGTTTGACTTTTGGTCAATTTTGTTGGATTTAGATCTTGGACTATGTTTTGAAGGGAAAAATAGTCTTTTGCCTAAATATGCTTGATTAAGTAAGCCAAGACTGTAATGACCCATATTTTTATAAAACATTTAACATTAAATTTCTGGAAAATATAAGAGTATTTTACATCATCCAAAATACCAAAGTTTCAAAAGTCTTTAAAAGCATTTCTAGAAAACACATACGGGCGTACCAATCATATCCAAACCATAATTAAAGCAACAAGAATAAAATCATGAAACAATAATCCAATCCATGTTTTTGATGTTTCTAAATCCGTTCTTGTTAAGCCTTGTTACCTGAACCTGAAATACATGGAAACAAGATATATCAGACAACAAGTTTAGTGAGTTATAAACAACATAACATACATAAAAAAAAATTCTTATGTCACATATCAAACTAGTCACACAGTGACTTTGTCGATCACATGAAGTGACCACATATCTTTCCTCTTACCAGTATGCAAATAACCAGACTCTAGCATCTTAATAGTTTCCAAGCAATATCTAGACAATATTCTTTCTTTGGATCCGTCGTGAATCTAAAAGTACCTTCACTGATAGTTTAATTTAGTTGAATTCTTTTTCTCATTCTTATCTCTTACTCATAGAAATAAATTTGCATATATTCATATAATCTAACATTTCATTCATATAATCTCATGTGATAAAATCCTAAACATAATAACATTTCATTAACATATACTACTATCTAGCATAAACATAATCCACTATCATGTATCCATACTTACATACCTTAAAATAAGTTCTAACTCACATAGTCATACTTTAGAGAAAGATATAAATCACCTTTTTGAAGTAGATAACAAACTACTTCCAAACTTCTTCAAACGTTCCTTTGGAGCACTTCAACTCCTCCTTGGCCACAACCTATATCATTCGCGTATTAATCTATTTAAAGATGTTCTTAAATAGTTAAGAGCTTAATAAAAATTCTATCAAAAAACTCGTACTTTGGTAGAACTTCATCTGGACAATCTTTTTTTTCAATAAATTTGCAAACCACTTAACTTAATCTTCCTTGCACTTAGTCTATTAAGTTCTTAACACATATTCATCATTTCATGAGGGTTTGAAATCCTAACAATCAAAACATGGATTCAACCATGAAGTATCTACAAAAACTTTGCTCTAAAATTCTAAATACATGTCTTAACATTAATACCAAGTTATTTTAGAGAAATCTTTATCATCCAACTCATACCACAAAATCACCATTAAAGCTCTAAAATCTTGGATGAAGAATAAGAGGTTACCTTAAGAGTTTCTAATGATCGGTCCTTGTAATCTTCACTCCCAATTGCCACTTATCCTTCTTACTCTTTCAAAATCGTCGGAGCAGCTCTCTCTATAATTAGGGGTATTTTGTGCGAGAATGAGACCTAACAAATCCTTAATCTGTGTTTGAAACCATGTATTGGTAAGACCCTCACCACATTGTGGTTTCTTCAAGTGACTCCATCGTCTCTCTAAACAACGCTTTAGAGTCGATTCATAATAGGATCCTACTTTCACCACCACATCGTGGTAACCTATGTTACCACGTCGCGGTGCAAAGTACATTGTCCTCGACTTATACTAAAATCTTACCCAAATCACCGCTTGAGAATCACGTCGTGGCACCCTAGCCACCACGTCGCGGTAGAGCTGAAATTAGCTTTTGTGCTCTTTTTAAAGATACTTTTTACCCATATCACATACCTATCAATTTCAACTCTTTCTCCTTACATAAAAACATATCCCGATACTTGAAGCATCAAACAAACATATAAATAGTCACTTAATATCATTACACAATTCATGTTTTTCCACATGGATCAAAATGCCCTTAAATACATAATAGTAGTTTAAAATACTTATACAAAAATTCTAGGTTTTAACAAAGACTCTATTAGGAAATAAAGTTAAGTGTTGTACCTTAATTGGTAAATTAGGGTAATATTTTTGTGTAGTGATTCGAGGAAGTTTTGGTGGCACCTTAGTCATTATGTGGTTATATCTTATCATCTATCCGGGCAAGTTTTCACTAAGTCTCTTATTATGTAGATTGTATGATATTAGGATGTTAGACCATGAAAAGCCCCTAAATGAAAGTGGCCGTGCACTAGTCAACTAGATAAAAACCTCTCGAAGGGAATCTAGTTGAACTGGTAAGATGAATGATATGATGTACGGATGTTAGGCCAATAAAAGCCTCTGAGGGGAAAATGGTCATGGACTAGACAACTAGAGAAAATCCTCACAAAGGGAATCTAGTTGATCAAGTAAGTAAATATGTTTATGCTAGCATGTGTTAAGCGATATAATGATATGTAACATGTGATTTATTATATGACGTGTTTGTGTGATTTTACGTGTATTGCATTTGATTTATGTAATGGGTAAGTGTAGTGATTACTCACCAAGCCTTAGGCTTGCAGTTGCTACTTAATATTTTTACAGCAGGATCTTTAGGTGTGTCAAAAAGGAAGGAATAGGCATGACTAAGACATTTGGACATTCTCGGGGGTATGGCATTTATCTACTATTTACCTACTTATGAGATAAAACTCAAAACAATATTTATGCTTCCGCAACTTGTTGTTATTATGGTTTGTTACAAGGAAGTCTTGAGACATGTTTGATTTCAAATTGGATTTGTCATAGCTCCGGCCGATGGTGGAAACGTCCAGCTATGCAACATTAGGATGTTGGATTATAGATAAAAAAAATTATACATATACATCAAGATGTCACACAAACTTATTCTCCATTTCTTAAGTGATAAATATTACACATAAGTTCAAGGTACAAGTACATACGAAGGCAAAGTAAAGCAACATAACACATAGGCTTACAACCGCGCTTTCTCCATCTTCCAAACTCATTCCCCTGAGAATACATGTGGTTTTGAAAGTTGAACATAATATTGGTTGGTTCACAGGTTTATATGTTTCAGATTGGATTATATAGTTTTTGTTGTGTTAGAAATATTATGATTTATTTAACTCGTATCGTTTAGTTGTGTATGATATCCCTATATTTTTAGGTTTATTACTAATATTAGTTTTGGAAAGTAAAGCTCAACAATGTTACAATAAGTTCCTATAATCGAGCTCATGGTTGTTGAACTCCCCAAGACGACGCTTCATCAAACATTGCCAAAGTTTAAAAAGTTATGCCTGCTTTGACTTGACCATCAGGTTGTAGCTAGAAACCGCATGTGAGAGTGTCAACCCCAAATAGATCTATGCATTTATTTTCCACTCACTTAAGATTTAATGATTATAGGTCGGGTCCAGCTAAAGGTCATTTAGCCGAGGATGAATAGTGTCTCATCTAACCATTGTGTTGTCATCATATCGAATGTTATTGTTATGTTATCGATTATACTTATTACATATATATTTGTAATCATATATATATATATATATATATATATATATATATATATATATATATATATATATATATATGTTTAAGAATGTTTGTTTTGGGTGGATATAGAAATCGCTAGGTATTAAGTTATCCCATAGTTTGGCCAGGGCAACAACTAGGTATGATGTTCCCTAAAAGTTTGGTCAGCATAACGACTAGGTATTTATGTTTACAGGTGGGTAAGTTAGTGTGATAACCAGGCATAATATTATCCACAAAAGTTAGGCAGGATACCTACCATACATAATATTACCCTAATGTACTATGCAAATTTATATAACTAATGCGTTATAGTTAGCAATAATTATGAAATTACTAATGTGGGGTCGTGAACTTACCCGTGAAGCATGAACTGTTGATGTAGGGTAGAATAGGGAAGTCGGAACTCGAGAGTTGCTCAAGAGGTAGGGGCATTGAATTCGAGAGAGAGTGATGGTTGTATGGAGGTGTGAGAATTGAACTACCAAAGCTTGCTATTTATAGCAAGTTTTTGTAGCGCGCACGTGCATCTTGTTGTGTAGGCTTTACATGTGGCTCCATTAGGTAGTTGCCACGTGTCCTCCACATAGTGTGACTTGCCACCCATATATTAATGGATCTTAGACGCAAGAACAAGATCCGTGCATGATGCACACTAGCACGCATTACGAGAATTTAGTTTTTATTGTGTAGGTCTCGACGTACATTACAACTTTTCTTTTGGTTGTTTCGGCTAATTTTTACTTTTATTTTTAGCTCGTATTTTATAATTCTTATGATTTTATAAAAATCATAACTTCCTCGTATGGGTTCCGTTTCAGGAGTTCATTGTCTCAAAAGTCATACTTTGAGAAGTACTATGATTATTCTTTTGGTGACTTTTGCTGAAAGTCGACCATTCTCTTTGTAATTTTTTACGTTATTACTTTTTATGTGCGGTAAATTTTTATTTACCGTATAAATCTTACCTCTCCCATATAATGTCAGGTTTTTACGAAGTCTATATTTTCGGAATCCCATTGAAGTGTACATTCTAAAAATGTTAACCTGCTCATAAAATGACATGATTTTTATTACACTTATTTTTAGCCTAATATTTGACGTAATTATGTTCGTTCAAGACAAAATCGAATACATTCCTTCATATTTTGAAATATTACATTTTCGTCCTATGAGATGTTGGATTATAACGGTAGTTGGTGACATATTTTATGGGTTGTCGCATCCTCCCTCCTCAATAACGGAAATTTTGTCCTTAAATTTAGCTTGTTGTTGGGATGTTATCGAACAAGTGAGGGTACTTGTTCTTCAGTTGGTCTTTGTATTCCCACGTATATTCTAATCCTCGTTTAGAGTTCCATAGTACTTTGATTGTGGGAATATGGCTTTGCTTCTGTCTCTTAACCTATTGGTCCATAATCTCAATTGATTCTTCGACAAAATTGATTTTCGTGTCGACTTTAATTTCCTTAAGAGGAATAACAAGTGTATCCTTGGAGAAGTTTGATATATGGAGAACATCGTGCATGCGACTGAGTTCTTGGGGGCAATGCATGTTGGTAAGCCATCAGGCCCACACTATCAAGGATTTTGAAAGGTCCTATGTGCCTCATATTGAGTTTGACCTCTTTTCCAAATCTTATTACTCCTTTCCAAGGAGAGACTCTCAAAATGACCTTGTCTTCGACCTGGAATTCAAGAGCTTTCTGTGAGAAATCAACATATTTCTTTTGTCCGTCGCGAGCGGTCCTTAGTCGATCTCTAATTTGCACGATCTTTTATGTGGTCTCGTGAATGATATCCGGTCCTGTTATCATGGTGTCTCTTACAAGTTTCTTTGCTAACTGGGTGTCACCGACTTCTGCCCAACATAGCGACGAGCGATACTTTCTGCCAAATAGTGCTTCGAATGGTACACCCTTGATGTTGGTGTGGTAGTTGTTATTGTATGAAAACTCAACCAAGGGTAGGTGAGTATCCCACACATCTCCAAAATCTATCACACATTCTTGGCGCATATCCTCGAGTGTTTGGATAGTCCTTTTACTTTGGTCATTTGTCTGTGGATGGTAGGTTGTGCTCATGTCGAAAGGCGTTCCTAACACTTTTTGCATCGTCTGCCAGAATCGGGATGTAAATCGATTATATCTATTTTAGATAATGGATATTGGCATGCCATGTAGCCTAAATACCTCCTTGATGTATATTTTAACCAACTTTTCCATTTTTTCTGTTTCCTTGATTGGTAGAAATTGGACGGACTTAGTCAAACAATCGATTACTACCCAAATAGTGTTGTGTCGTTGGGCGTGTTAGGTAGTTTTGTGATGAATTCCATAGCGATTTTTTACCATTTCCACTTAGGTATTTCTGGTTTTTGTAGTGATCCTAATGTTTTTTGGTGCTCTGCCTTGACCTTAGCATAGGTCAAGCATTTGCTCACGTAGGTGGCGATTTTTGCCTTCTGGTTTGGCCACCAATATCTTTTCTTTAAGTCAAGGTAGATCTTATTATATCCTAGATGAACTGAATACATTGTCCTGTAAGCTTCATCCAAGACCAAACTACTTATATCATCGGACTTTGTTACCCATATTCGATCTTTGAAACATAGTGTTCCATCATCCTTGGTCTCAGATTGCTTTTCCATTCCTCATAAATATCCCTCTGTCTTAGTTTCTTGTTTAAGATCTTCTAGTTGAGCTTCTCTAATTTAGGGAGGGGGATTTGACTGTATGGTCTGGTGAGTGCTTTCACTCTGTGAGGCTTATCTCATTCCTTTCTTTTTTAAAGCAGTGGTTAATACATTTGCTTTGCCGGGGTGATATCGAATTTCACACTCATAGTTGTTCAGCAGTTCTATCCATCTTCTTAGTATCATGTTAAGTTCCTTTTGGTTCAATATGTACTAAAGACTCTTGTCGTCGGTGTATATGGTGCACTTGGTACCATACAGGTAATGTCGCCAAATTTTTAAGGCGAAGATTACAGCTCCCAACTCTAAACTCTAAATCATGGGTGGTGTGAATGTTCTCGTGCACCTTAAGTTGACGCGAAGAATATCCAATGGATTTGTCTCTCTGCATAAATACACACCCCGTAGCTTGATATGAGGCGTCATAGTAGATGAAAAAATCTTTAGTTCCTTCTGGGAGTGCCAGAATTGGTGCACTGCACCGTATAAGCTTAAGCGTTTGGAAGGTGGATTTTTATTTTTCTCTCCATTTGATCTTTGTGTCCTTCCGCATCAATGTTGTGAGAGTTTTAGCTATCTTGGAAAAGTTCTCGACGAATCTCCGATAATAGTCTAGCAATACTTGGAATTGACACACCTCAGTCGATGTTGTCGGTGTTTCCCAATTTTTGATTGCTTTGATTTTGGAGGGATCAACGTGTATCCCCTTCTTGTTGACCACGTGTCCTAAGAAATGTACTTCTATGATCCAAAATTCATATTTTGAGAATTTGTCATATAATTTATCCTTCCTTGGTAGCTTTAGTATAATTCGTAAGTATTGGTTGTGTTCCTCCTTGGTTCGCGAGTATATCAATATATCATCCATAAATATGATCATAAAATTGTCTAGGTAGGGTTTGTTGTAATGTCCCTGAAACCAAAGTAAATTTTTAATTTTTAAAACATAAATCCATAAATCCATAAGTTACCAAAACATTATTTACAAATCATAATAAGTCAAATATCAAATCAAGGTATCCATCACAGAAACATCAGGATGTGCCTATAATCACGCCTTCGCTTTTCTTCGCTTATCAGAAGTACCTGAAACAGTGAAATCCAAATTTTAAGTCAAAGCTTAGTGAGTTTCATAAAATACCCCACAAATATAAATACAATACAAGCATGCATATAGGGTTTGTTGGTCGTTGACCTCATCCCAACCATATCGGGTTTGTTGGTTTACAGCACAGAGTAGTATCGCCTAAACCCAACCGCCCTGGGTTTGTTGCCACGTGGCCTCAACCCAACGACCTAGGTTTGTTGGCACGTGGCCTCAACCTTACCATATCGGGTTTGTTCTTAATTCATTAAGGGCTTAATGCATACACTTTTTTCCACCAAACTACATATCCAAGTCCCAAATGTTGTCCTTGACCATAAAGTTTCCAACTTTATGGTCTTGCATGGCCCTAATGTGCTTAACACTAAAAATCCCAACATCTTATGCCATTAAGACAACCAAACTCTTGCATGGGGAAGAACAAAGGGTCAAGAACACATTTTTATCATTCTAAACCTAGAAAAATGTCAAAAACGACAACCCATTTTCTCTATTGCATGTCATGCACAAGAAGGCCATATTTGGGGACAAAAGTTCATAATATAAACATACAACAAGATTTATCAACCTAATCACCAAGGTATGAACTTTATACCGTCTGGAGGTTGGGGATCATGCAAGACTTCCAGATCCAAGCTTGCTTCTAGCTTCCAAACTTCACCACCACCTTCTTCTTCATTTGAAACACACAAAGACACACTCTCAAGATTCAAAATGCAACACTGGGGATAGGGTTTGCAAGGGGCTACATTTCAAGTGATGGAGGCTGGAAATGGGATGATGGAATGGTACTTAAGGTTCAATATATAGGGTCCAAACCCTAAATATTAGGGTTTATGTCCAAACGGAGTACGCCCTGTCCCAAAACAGCGTTGTTCCACATATTTCCCTTAACGCTCAGCATACCCACAAGGTACCCCCTGCGTAAGGGCCAAAGTTGCCAAATTCATAAATTATAGGATTAGAAGGGAAATTTACTAGAATTCGAGTGTAACAATTCTCCCCCACTTGGATTAGACTTCGTCCTTGAAGTCCGCTGAAGTGAATAGCTTTGGATAAGGCTCCCTCATATCCAACTCCGGCTCCCAAGTCCGCTGAAGTTAATTTCTTCTTTGTTTATTCGTCCTTGCTTTCAACTTGTCAAGTGTTTAACCCATATGGGCTCATGTAAATCAATCTGTGTTACCAACATGTTGTGTAGTGGACGTATCTCCAACAGACTCCCACTTGCACATATCAGAACATCTCTATGGTCAAACTCACAACTTCACATAGGTTATGTCTTCCTAACAACTAATTAGAACTTCTAAACCATTGGGTTCGATCCAATCCCCGATAAGTGATCATATATCCTTTTTTCTCGATATCTAGTATAAATCGTAAGACATGGAATTCTAAATAAGCTCTTACATTCAAAAATTATGTTTCTTAATATATATTTGCGATTACTCAAAACATACTACATTATTAATTTTCAATCCTGTTTGAATGTTGCTACATATTTACTGTCAACACGAAATCAATGAGGCGCCCAAAAGATGTATCTTCTAACTTGGTAATAAGGAAAAAATAAACATTGACTACACATACCCTTACCCCTTATATCATATCAGACATGAGTGTACCATATATGGCTGTTAGTTACGAACAACACAGGAGCACATCAAGGCATAATATACTAAAGTCAAGTTCTTGTATCTATATTTCAGGGACATAATATATCACCATCATAGTAACACTACTGACTAAATTTCCATGAAGTAATTCTATAAATGTTGGTTACTCCAATACTTAATCACTATTAAGTAAATATGGATGTCAGTTACATCGCTATGCTACATCCATCACTGTGGATGATCTACCAACACCCCAAAAACATCTTAATTCATTAATTTCTTCCATAAAGTATGATAAACTATGGGACATCTGAATCTTCATTCAAGGAAGTGTAAAACATGCTAATCATAACACATTGATAAATTAATAATAATTACTCACCATCACATATTAAGATCACTAATTAATAACCCTTACATCATTTTGTAATTTCATTATGTATTAGTTAAAACATCAAATCAACTAATAATTCAAACTAGGTTGTTTACATGTTTAATGTGTATGGGAGTATGACCATGATGTTAGAGTTATGCTTCATGATGGGAAACAACTTTGTGAATGGACCAACCAAGTTCTCATCTAAAGATACTATATTTGATTATGGTGTCTCCTTTTTTAACAACATTTTGAATGTATTGATATTTTCAGAGTATACGTTGTAGCTTTTATCTTCCCTATTTTGTTAGCTAAATTAACTAGACCCGCGTTGTTATAATAGATTCCTATGGGATTATGTTGTTGAGTGTGCTATGATGTTCTGATTTGAACTCCTCTAAGTCACCACTCCTCCGTTAAAAAATAACACGAATCCTAACTGCGAGCGTGAATCGCCTTTATCAGTTTGAAAACTTGCATCAGAGTAACCCTTTACTCTGGTTTATTCTTCACATCCATATATCAGGAACATATCCTATGTTATTCTCAAATATTTAAGATTACTATTAATGTCATCCTGTAAGTTGTTCCAGGACCGACTTGATAACGATACGTCATGTGTTGGGGTATGAAGACTTGATCACATTGTGCTCCTAGTAAGATAATTCCCTCATGATGAGAGAATTCTACCATGATCATGAGCATGCTCCCTTTGTGATAGAATGGTCCCTTGGTGTAAGAATGTTCCCTTAAAGAAATGATGATAAGTCCTAATATGTTGGAGTATTTGACTTATGTGCTCCAGGCATCAGAAAGAGATTTTTGGAAAGAGAAAGCGCTTCATGTTGGAGAATACGCCCCATTCATGGTAAAAGTGCTCTAAGGTGCATAATAGGTGGCAATGCATATTCCCTCGAGTTTGAAGATTATAGAAGCAACTACAGGACGTTTTGTGATTGATTGATTTCTTTGAGGGCCTAATTATGGATGGGTTCGATCCATGATAATTAGTGTAACTCCATGTTTTCCTATAAAATTGTGACTTTATCTCCATCTACATTTGTGAGTGCTAATTTACGTGAGCATATTCAAGACAACAATTATTGTGAGGTTGATAGCTTATCCTTTAGAGTAGTAAATTGTTAGCTAGAGAGGTTCCTTTTGTTTGAGAGCAATCTTTTGTTAGTGATTGTAATTGTTATTGAACGTAAATAAAATACTATCTTTATCTCCCTCGCACGTTCGTCCGTAGACGTAGCTCCCTTTAACCGAACCATGTTAAATACTATGTTCAATTTTTGCATTTTTTGATTACCGTTTTTTCAGAAGTTTATTTTGCATGTTTTACAAAAAATCGTTTATCGTTTGTCTGAAGTTGCTTAAATTGTTTTGTTGAATTTGAACATCATGCTCAAGGTAAACGATACATTAGGCATTGTACATATCATGTCGTATATGATTGATCTTATAGCGTAAACATATGAGACACTACTTATTATTTCAAGCCCATGAATTGTTTTAAGCAAATGAGCTTTGTTTAGTGGCAACCCATATTGCATAGGTATAAATCATTTCATGGAATCTTGTATCTTGAACGTCATCAAGACTTTGTTTATGTATTTACTTTGGTTTAAGTAAATAAGGCATTTGGAACTATCTTTATAGATCTTAATCCCTAAGATATATGTTGCATCTCCAATGTCTTTCATGGAGAAACACACCCCGAGCCAAGTTTATACAATTTTCTAAAGTATATTACAATATTTGAGTTACATATATCTTTGATGAGACTTGAGACTTAATCTCATAAGACTATCTCGTATCATCACTACATCTTCACTAGTGAAGAGCATGCCACATCATCAATGTAGCCACTCCACCACATGTTCACTAACTTTGGGGCGGAGAGAGAGAGAGAGAGAGAGTCCAAACACTTCTGTAATCATTCGTAAAGACACCTACTCCACAAGACAACCACTAGGTTTTGAAACGGGATTCATCAGTAGAAACCCTCCACCTCAGCTTTCACACGTGCAAAAAAACCCAATATCAGAAAGCAAAGAAGACATGTTGTTGCATCGTCGACCAAAATTCATTTGGTAACTTTTTAAAAGATTTGTTATGTGATTGGCAGATTGCAATAGTAAAAATACTAAAACTTGCTCCAACACTAATAAAATTTTCTTTCATTAAATGGTTTGTGAAATATAATGTTAAAAGGGATAATGACTTGAAAGGGTAACGAAAATTCGACTTTGTTCACATTTAGTCACTAAACTTTTTTTCGTTATCTATTTGCCATTGAACTATTGAAACTATTCACATTTTACCCTTATGACCGACTGTTACCGGTCATAAGGGTAAAATGTGAACAGTTTCAATAGTTTAGTGGCAAATAGATAACGAAAAAAAGTTTAGTGACTAAATGTGAACAAAATCGAAAGTTCGTTTCCCTCTAAAAAGTTCAATGACTAAATGTGAACAAACTTCCTATTGTATTATTTTTAGCAAATTATTTATTTTTGTTTAATTGTAGCAACATTTGTTGATAAAGAAATCTATGAAATAAAAAAAAAACAAAATGTAACATCCGGATTTCCAGGTATCATAATTTAAGTATTTTTCTTTTGAGTTAAGAAGAGAGACTCGACGAGTTAACGCCTCAACTCGTCGAGTAATGTCGCGACTGATGACTCAGATTAATGAATGAACTTGACGAGTCAGTGAGGCGACTCGACGAGTCTGTGCTGTTGGCAGAAACCCTAAATCTTTGGGCCCGATCCATATTTAAAGTTACTTATGGCCTTCAATTGCGACTACCTTTCCCATAAGTGAGAACCCTAGCGAGCTTAAGTGTGTAGAGTGAGAGGAAGAGCCATCTTGAGCTTTTTGGTGTGATTTTGCAAGAAAGGAGAAGAGTTCCAGCAAGAGGGACCAAGGAAGGTTATTGTTCTGAGTTATTCAAGCAAGGAGCTGCATTCTGAGGTACACAAATGACCCCCTTTCCTTCCCTATTGTGTAGATTCCATTTTGGGGTTAGGGCTTGAATCACTTCATCTTTGGGGTTTTGAATGCCTCAAACCCCTCTTGTAAGTTTGTGTTATAGATCTAGACCCTTCTAGGTCCAGAGAGCCGAGAATATGAAGCTTTAGTAGAGTAAACCTTGGGGTTTGAAGTTAGGAAGCATTTATGGGATTTTTATGGTATATATAGTTACTTTCATCTTACACATAGATATGAAGTATTTTATATAAATTATGTGCTATGTGTGCATATTATTTGAATACTTGCTGTCTATGCTGGATGAACGATTTTATACATGTTTTAAAAGATTTACACAGTATATTTATTTTATATCTACAAATATGTTGCAGATGAAACATGGGTAGATGAAATAGTTGGTGTGTGATGAAATAAAATGATGAGAGATAGGTGATGATAGAAAGGTGATGATAATTAGGTAAATAGATGATGATGAATAGGTGATGTAGGATGAAAGGAGATACCATAACCTTAACCGACAATGTGGCGATGTAGTCATCTACCAAAGTATAGATGGCGACCACGGACTATTCTAGACAACCCAGTGGAAACACCAGCGGGCCCATAACCTGTAGGTGATGAATTACGAGTTCAGGCGATGTTGTAACTACGTATTCATGCGATGATACTCTAACCCCTTACTATGGATTACGAGTTCAGACGATGTTGTAACTACGTATTCATAGGATGTCACAAATTCCGCATGCCAAACCAATGGTCATAATTCACATCAGTGAGAATGGTTCATTTTTTTGTAAAACTAAAATCAGATTGGAAATTTTGATTTTTTATTTTGGAAAATGTCAAACCATTGGTTTTTTATTTCAGTTTCGGTTTTTTGTTTTTTTTTTTAAATATATTTTCAGGGTTTTGTTTTGTTTTTTTTTTTAAATTTATTTCATAGATTTCTTCATCAACAAATGTTGCTATAATTTAACAAAAATAAATAATTTGCTAAAACATAATAGAAGGGGAAGTTTGTTCACATTTAGTGATTGAACTTTTTAAAGGGAAACGAACTTTTAATTTTGTTCATATTTAGTTATTAAACTTTTTTTCGTTATCTATTTGCCACTAAACTATTGAAACTGTTCATATTTTACCCTTATGACCGGTATTCAATGGCAAATAGATAAGAAAAAAAGTTTAATAACTAAATATAAAAAAAATCAAATTTTGGTTATTATCCCATGTTAAAACAATTTAATTTAAGAGTGTTGTAGTATTATTCTTTGCGTACGGATGGGTGTATTTGGTTATTGTGCAGCAAACCAGTTAAATCCAATAAGTATTAATGGAGTAGGTTCAAGGTTGGTGGCCGAGCCCACAATTAAACAGCGTCTCTGTAATCTCTCCATCTTCAAAACACAATCTCTGAAAAAGCCTGCTGCCTCCTACAACCCTCTCTCTCATCCACCTTCCGCCTCCATAAAACCCCACTTCCACCCTCACAATCTCACCAGACAAAACCAACAGCTTCCCACTTAAACTATAACCTCTCTTTCCAAACAAAAAAAAGCATTCACAAATGCCATCTGATTCCTGCGATCACCGGCGAACTACCATCGCAAAGCCGCACAACGTCGGTGGTTGTGGTGGTGCTGCTGGTGCAGGTGCAGGTGCACCGCCGCCTGAACCCGAACACCTCCCGTGTCCACGTTGCGATTCTACCAACACTAAATTCTGTTACTACAACAATTACAACTTCTCTCAGCCGCGTCATTTCTGCAAAGGATGTCGCCGTTACTGGACTCACGGTGGCACTCTTCGTGATATCCCCGTCGGCGGTGGAAGCCGGAAGAATGCTAAACGTTCTCGTGTCACCACCAACGCTCATGGCAACTCTAGTATTTCGCATTCTTTGGAATTCCGTCATATGGCTCCACCGACTGGTACTCCGATCTTGATTCCGTTTGCCGGTGAGCACGGCGGAGGATTGCATTTTCTCGGCGAAGGGAAGTCCGGGATGAGTATGTGTGAGAGTTTTACGTCGTTGTTGAATAATACACATGGGCCTGGTTTCTTTGGAGTTGGAGGATTTGAAGATGGGAGCTTTGGTTTTGGAAGGTCGATTTGGCCGTTTGCCGGAATCGGAGATGGTGGTGGTTCTGTTCAGTATGCGTCGGGTGGCGGCGGCGGCGGCGGAGGGAGTATGATCGGCGGTGGGCATACGTGGCAGGTGGAGAGTGGAGATGGTGGAGATTGTTTTACTTTGCCGGATCTTGCTATTTCTACACCTGGAATGATATGAAAATGAAAGTTGAATTTAGAAGTGATAGTGTAGGATTGTTAATGTGTTACCATCTGTATTAGATTAATTCCTGTTCGGTTTTAGTACGAGAAAACAAACAACCTTTTAAAGTGTGTCTTCTAAATTCTAATACCAACCGTCATAATTTTTTCTTTTTATTTTCATTCGAGAAATCTTAACTTCTTCTTCTTCTACTTCTTCTTTTTTAATCACAGCTAATTTAACTTAAAGAACTTATTGGAATTAAATGTTATAATTTTTGTATAATCTAGGAGTTAGAAAAAAAATTATATTAAATTGATTACTTATCCAGTTTCTGTGAAAGACAAGAATCGAGGCAGTTAAGTTCCATCAGGTTGATGCTGTCTTCGCTGCTATGCCGCCAACAGGGTCCCTATATGCTATTGGAATATAATAAAGGTGTTCTAATATATATGGAAACACACAAAACTTACTACGTTTTTACTGAGCAAAAGTAAAAGAAAATTTCGACTGGAATTGGTATCTTTATTTTAATATTAAGATGTAATTTGGTGTTTTAAAATAAAAAAATTTGGGATTGGTAATGTCACAGATACATGTTAGTTTGATTCAGTGTTTGGTTATTTGAGAATATTGAGTCGGTATTACATTTCACCTGATTTTCTTTCATTAAATCAAATGGTAGTAACAGATTTCATTTTGACAAGAAAGAGAAAACAGCCCTTTGTTTATGGCAAAAAATTAAACAATCAGATCTCTTGAAAATTTGAGAAAATTATAAAAGAAACGAAGGTTCTTTTGTTTTTGATATTAGTTGTAACTTTAAGTTTAAAAGGTTAGATCATGTCCTATTTGCAAGGTAACAAACGACAAGAATATGTAAATGATCGATTTTTTTAGTATCTAGAACAAATAAAATTAATGTTATATCTTCTGATGTCGGGTATAAGATTAATGTGATGAGTAAAGAGTCAAATATTTTGTTGTAACAAAGTTTAAGTCTCATGCCTTGCGATAGTGGCATGAAACTAAAAGAAACATGAATACTTGAATGCTAAACTGATTGTCATGGGAGGAGTTCTTATAAAGATTTAAAGAATGTTTTATTGGTTAATTGAAGAAGATTTTATTGGACTCAAGAAAGGAAATATAACCATGAATGAGTATAACAAAAAGTTCAATAAACTCTAAAGTTTTATAAGAAGATTAACACCCGATGAATATGCAAAGGCGAGTCAATCCGTTGAGGGATTGCCACAGAATTTTTAACTCTTAATGAATGAAGTGAAAACACTTGAGCCGTGAGGAAAGCAAGCAAATTTGAGAAAACACTCACAACGTCGAGATAAAGAAAAGCAAGTAGGAAAAGGTGGCAACTACAAAAGTACAAGTGAAATGCAAAGGGGATGTTACTTGTTGAAAGAAGCAAGAGTTGGGATGACCAAGCTAAACAAAAAGGGGATGCTACTTGTTTTAGATGTGGATAAAAAAGACACTTTGCCGAAGCTTTTTCTATCATGTTAACAAGGAGTTACTAAAAATGAGGTCTTGGGTTAACCCACCGCTCTTAAAAAAAGTGTTACATATGTAATGACAATGAGATTTGGCGGTCCACCAATAAAAAGAACCAAAAAAGATAGTGAAACCAAGAATGATGACACCCCACGTGGAAACGGGTGAGGCTTTCAAATGTCGGATGTCAAGGTTTATGAGACTATTGATGTTGTCTCAAGACATCACTTTTGTTTGATTCTGGTGCCATGTATTCGTATATTTCATATGAGGTTGGCACAAAGTTAAATGTACCTTTGAAAGCATTAAATGTAGGAGTTATTGTAGAAATAATCGATGGCAATGCAATTAGTATTAGTAAAGAGTATCCTATTATTGTAAGAGTTTAATGGAGTGAACTTCAATGCTAATGTAATTCCCATACATCTTGGTGGCTTTGATATCATCTTGGGAATGGATTAGCTAGCCAAGTATACATGAAAAATTGTGTGCGGGAAGAAGATGGTTTGAGTATAGTCTTATGATGGTGAACCTCATATTACTTACGAGGATAAAAGAAGAGTTGCATCAATTATTATCAATGTCCTCAAAGTAAGGAAAATGTATTGCTAAGAAATGTCATTCATACTTAACACACAATATGGATACCTCGAAATAAAAGAAGGAGTTTAGAGACATTGATGTGATGAAAGAATTTCCCAACGATTTTCCCATCGAGTTACCCGATGTATGTCAAGAGAGTTGTAACATCCCGACTCCCAAGTATAAATTTGAAGCTTTTATATTTATATTTTTAGACCTACTCGACGAGTTGGCTGCCCCAACTCATTGTGTAGAAATTGATCCGACCGTGGAGATTATGAAGCCTACTCGACGAGTTGGATGACCCAACTCGACGAGTTGAGGCTATGCATGAAAACCCTAATTTTTAGGGTTTGCACCCTATTTAAAGGACATTAAGTCCTCTCTCCAGCCTCCCTTACCACCCTATCGTCCAGAAGAAAACCCTAAACGAGCTTACTTTCCATTTTGAGTATGTACAAGGCTAAAGAGTGTGTGTTTGGTGCAATTCTTGGAGAAACTTGAAGGTTTAGGAGCTTGGAACGAGAAGGAGCTTATAGATCCTGCATCTACTTACTTGTAGCCCTTTTGAAGGTAAAAAGTCGTTACATTGATCATTTTCTTGTTAGATCTCTCCATTCAAGAGTTTAGGGTCTTTTTACCCCACTTTGGATGTATTTTTGGAAGTTGAGCATGCTCTGAAGTTGTAACTTCAGATCTGGACTCCTGTAGGCCCCCATAGTCATAAGGTTATTAGCTTTATCTAGTCTTGGCCTTTCTCTATGCCCTAAACCTCTTCCTAATACTAGTTTTGGGTGTTTTAGCCTCTTGAGGCCTCGCATGCACGTAAAGTTGGCAACTTTACGTGGTAACTACACCCAAGGAGGCTAGATCTATGTAGCACCTAGTTCCCGGTACGTAAATCTTATTTGAGGATTTTCCATTTTTAGCCTTGGACTCGGCGAGTCATAGGTCCGACTCGCCGAGTAGAGGCGGGACCCGGGACATGTTTAAGTTGGTGACTCGGTGAGTCCATATTCCGGACTCGGTGAGTCACCGCTGTTGGATGAAACCCTAAGTTTCAAGGGTTTGCACCCTATTTAAGCCTCATGTCTGCCCTAAGCCAACCCCCATTCACCCTCAGAGCCCCCAACCCTCGTTCAAAGCTTATTTCCTAGAGAGTTTGAAGCATTTTTGTGTGTTCTTGAAGGTTTTGAGAAGGAAGTGGTGTAGATCAAGGGGAAGGGAAGGAAGCCAAGCATCTTAGTGTTCTCTCAGTGATTCCTTCGAGGTATAACCCGTTTTCCCTCTGTTTCTATGCTTATTACTCCATTAAGTCTTTCGTGAGCCCTTCCCCAAGCTTGTATGTGCAATATAATTCGTAATAAGTTGATTGGCCTTTAGATCTAGGCATGGTTGAGCTCCAGGAGCTCAGATCTGTTGCCTTTATGGACCCATATTGCATGAAGACCCTAGATCTACCCTTTTGGGTGCATTTTGAACCCTAAAACCCTTAATGGTGAATATCTACACGTAAAGTTGGAAACTTTACGTGTGATTCATGCTCTAGGAACCCAGATCTATGAATGGAATGGACTGGATCCAAGCTAAATCGCGTTTATAGTGCTTGCATGGTAACGACTCGGCGAGTCGTTCATCTGACTCGGCGAGTCTGCTCGCGAGTCTCCGAGTTTGTCCCCTTTTCGTTGTGTCGATTGTGAGCAGTGAGTCACGGGGTGTGACTCAGTGAGTTGGAAGCCGAACTCATCCATGAAGGAACTCGACGAGTCATTGCCCTGACTCGGCGAGTTCAAGGTAATCTCCTTAGATCAAGATCAGACTCGGCGAGTTGTTCATACAACTCGGCGAGTCGCAGCATAAGTGTTCATCGGATGAAGATGAACTCGACGAGTTGTTCATACAACTCAGCGAGTTGGATGAAGGACTTGAACATCAGTTTGGGAAGGAGAACTCGTCGAGTCAACGCCTAACTCGACGAGTAGAGATGGGATTCAGGGCAATCGAGTGGATAGGGACTCGGCGAGTTGGAGAGCCAACTCGGCGAGTCGGGTCAACTGAAAGTTGACTCTGACTTTGACTTATGACATGATCAGGGGTAAATGGTCATTTTACCCAAAGGACAGTTAGCAGTGCTTGATTGAGTATGTTGTGGGAATTACAGCCGGAGGATTTCCGGAGCAGCAGCAGCAGCAGTAGACAGTCAGTTCCCGATCAGATCAGCAACTACTTTGAGGTGAGTTACCTTCCAGTAGCGGTGGGTCTACGGCCACAATGTCGGCCCACCAGTAGGAGTCGTATGTTAGATGATTGTCTTTGTGATATCATCTAGGTTTGCTGCTACCTGATATGTTATATGCTAGCATGATATGTTTTATGTGATAGAGGTAGAGATCGGTTGTTAGGACCGAAGGGCAGTTCGGACACCCCAGAAATGTCTGACAGTATATGATTATGTGTTTGCATGCTGACTTGTTATGTTATATGCAATAGAGGTAGTAGGAGGGGACCAGTCACCGAGTTCGGTTGTTAGGACCGAAGGGTAGTTCAGACACCCCAAATATGTTTGATAATATGTTATATGTGTTAGTAGCAGTAGGGGGTGAAATAGTCCCCGAGGCTCGGTTGTCAGGACCGACGGGTAGTCAGCACCCCAGAAAAGCTTGACACGGGTAGTCAGCACCCCAGAATGGCTTGACACGAGTAGGTCGGCACCCCAGAATGGCCGCACGGGTAGTCGGCACCCCAGAATGGCCGTACCGGGTAGTCAGGCACCCCAGAATAGCCTGGCAGTATGTATGTTATGTGTTGTATGGTATGTGGTACGATGGGGGAACTCACTAAGCTTTGTGCTTACGTTTTTCAGTTGTTGTTTCAGGTACCTCTTCAGCCAAGGGGAAGGAGCAGGCACGGTAGCGGCTCATCACACACACTCCTTGATTCCGCATTTATGAGTTTACCCTGGGATTGATACTCTGATATTTTGGTTGTTTGACTGTTATGGATTTCAAATTTGGTTTTCGATGTGAAATGGTTTAATTAAGCAATGTTTTAATTATTAATGTTTTCTAAAGTAATGTTTTAAAAACAAAATTTTTGGATGTGAAAATTGGGTCGTTACAAGTTGGTATCAGAGCCCTGGTTTGAGGGATTCGGACACACCTTCGGGGGTGTCTGAACTCAAATCGAGGGATTAAAAGATTTTCCAAAAGAAAATGTTTTCTAAAGATTGAGAAAAGATTTTTGAGAAAGAACGAAGTGTGTGATGTGCGCGACCGGCCGAGCTCGAGTAAGTATTCCCCAAAGTACCCATACAAGCTTATGTTGTGTTTATCAGTTTCAGTAGAACAACATGCTAGAATAGGACTAAGGATCTAGTAATGATGCCTTATGTGCCTGCTTTATGTGCTTCAGTGTATGAAAATTGCATGCTAGAATCGAGTCGACAACAGTAGGATAGCCTGTTAGGTTATGCCTGATAGTATGAGTTTAGCTCTGTATGCTAGATCAGCTTCTCTCTATGAGATCGGATTTGCTTGAGATTGTTCCCTTAGTTCGAATGCTGCTTGCTTTGTGCTTTGTGGGACTCTGAGTGGTGGGAGTTAGCCATTAGGTGAATACGTCACATCACATGTGATCAGGGTTGAATAATCTTAGAGTGTTGGATTTGGCCCTATTGCGCAGCTCTCGTTTGAGTCTAACCGTTGTAGGGATGAGCCTGTTACTCGAAGGATTATCCGAGCCTCACCACATGTGATAGTATTCAGGTAATGGTTAATTGGCACTACTAAGGGGCCTTCAGCAGCTGAGGACCTGGTATGGTGGAGCCTGAGATTTCCCTAGGGCAAGCCTAGGATGAGTATAGCAGTGATCAGCCGTAGTGGAAGGGGTCTGGTAGAGTCGAGGCAGTCCTTGAAGAAGGTACGGATAGATGTGGAAGGTAGTATGGGCCCGTACTACTGAAAGCAGAGGATCCGTACCCGAACCAAGGAAGGCCAAGATAAGACCAGGGAACTTGTAAGTAGCAGTGATCCCTCAGGAAGTATCAGTATCACTAATGATTGTTATTATGTATTGCAGAATGGTGGTACTTCGATCGAGGCCGATAGATGGCGGTTCAGGAGAGGGGTCGGGTTCGGGATCAGGTTCCGAGCCGGTAGATGAGGGACTACGCGATTTCATCGCGTCAGAGATCACCAGGGGTATCCTTGAGTCGACTCCCATTATCTTCGGGTCGATCAAGGAAGGGATCATCGAGTTGATGGAGGATCGCCTCAGGGCGTTCAGGAGTGACATGGCATCTGGCCAGTCGGGATCTCACACACTATCCTTCAAGGACTTCAGGGGCAGTGGTGCGCCGGATTTTCACAGGGCGAAAGACCCCATTTCTGCCAGGCGATGGATTGCAGACATCGAGTCTACATAGTTGACGAGCTTCTACCCCGAGGGGTCAAAGGTGAGGTATGCAGCAGGGTGTTTACGAGACCGAGCTCGAGATTGGTGGGAGTCAGTGGGTGACTCGTTGGGAGCCTCAACTATCGAGGCTATGACCTGGTCGGACTTTGTGACCAGGTTCAGGGCAGAGTTTGCATCGGCGGTCGAGCTTCAGCAGCTGGCCAGGGAGTTTTTAGACATGAGACAGACGACAGAGACCGTGGCGGAAATCACCGCCAAGTTCCGGGAGAGGGCACTGTTGGTGCCCCAGTATGCGGGCGATGAGGACATGAGGAGGACTCGTTATCATGACATGCTCCGGGCTGATATCCGGGAGCACGTTAGTTTTTTAGCTTGCCCTACCTTGGACTCCATGATTGCCAGGGCGAAGGAGAGGGAGATAGATTTGGAGCACATCCGGAAACGGAAGTCAAAGGAGGGATAGACAGGAGGGGCTTCGGGGAAGAAGCCCAAGGGATCAGATGGTAGGCCGAAAGGCCAGTCAGGACCGAGCCGCTGCAGGAAATGTGGCAGGCTGCACGAGGGGGCGTGCAGGTTGGGATCATCAGGTTGCTATAAGTGCGGCAAGTCTGGGCACTTTAGCAGGGATTGCACTGCTCCGGCAGCAGTTATTCAGACGTCTGAGTTGTTGTGTTTCCACTGCAAGCAGAGGGGCCACAAGAAGGCCAATTGCCCCCAGTTGACAGTTTCAGCGCCAGTGAATGCGCCAGCTCCAGCGATCCTGCGGATCACGGATGGCCGACAGGGCAAGGCAGAGGCTCCAGTGGTGAGGAGCCGGGCATTTCAGCTGACCGCCGAGGAGGCACGCGCTGCACCCGATGTGGTGACGGGTATGATTCTTTCCCTCTATTTTATTCTTATGATGTTATGATATTGATATGTGCTCCGTATGTATATGTATGCATTAGGATCGTTCCATGTGAATGGCATCCCAGTTTAGGTGTTGTTCGACTCGGGTGCATCCCGGTCATTTGTGTCCCTTGCGCTTAGCAAGAAGTTTCATGAGTCTTCGGGCGAGTTAGATTGCCCTTTAGAGGTAGAGATTGCTGATGATCGATCGGTGCGAGCATTGATGGTATTTCGAGATTGCGTACTGCGTTTGTTTGAGGAGCGCTACTTGGTAGACTTGGTTCCCATTCCGTTGCGTGGGAACAATGTGATTATAGGCATGGATTGGTTGAGCCCCATAGGGGCGGTGATAGATTGCGCACAACAGCTAGTGCAAGTCAGGACCCCAGGTGGGGGAGAGTTAGTGATTCATAGTGAGAGGCCACATTGCGGACCCACTGTATGTTCAGCAGCAAGGGCTAGGTGCTATCTTCAACAGGGATGCGCAGGATATGTCGCGTATGTGATGGATACCCGGGAGGCAGGTAAGGCGACGGTGAGTGAGGTTCCGGTGGTGTGAGATTTCGCAGATGTCTTTCCGGAGGAGCTTCCTGGGATACCTCCGGAGCGACAGGTGGAGTTCAGGATTGACCTCGTTCCTGGTGCGACTTCGATAGCCAAGGCACCATATCGGTTGGCTCCTCGTGAGATGCAGGAGTTGTCTACACAGCTGCAGGAGCTGTTAGACAAGGGATTCATTCGACCGAGCAGTTCGCCCTAGGGAGCCTCGATTATGTTCGTGAAAAAGAAGGACGGGTCGCATCGGATGTGTATAGATTACCGGGAGCTGAACAAGGTAACGGTGAAGAACCGTTACCCACTCCCGAGGATTGATGATCTCTTTGACCAGCTTTAGGGAGCATCTTGGCTCTCCAAGATTGATTTGCGTTCGGGTTATCATCAGATGAGGGTCAGGGAGGAGGATACGCAGAAGAGGCGTTTCGGACGCGCTATGGCCATTATGAGTTTGTGGTGATGCCGTTTGGGCTCACCAATGCTCCTGCCGCGTTCATGGACCTCATGAACCGCGTATGCAGACCGATGCTGGATCGGTCTGTGATAGTCTTTATCGATGACATCTTGGTTTATTCCAAGACACAGGAAGAGCATGAGGAGCATCTGCGAGAGGTATTGGAGACTCTGAGGAGGGAGAGCTTGTATGCCAAGTTCTCCAAGTGTGTGTTTTGGTTGCGCGAGGTGCAATTCCTCGGACACCTTGTCAACCAGAACGGGATTCTGTTCGATCCGGCCAAGGTCGAGGCCGTGATGAGATGGGAGGTTCCGAAGTCTCCATCTGAGATTCGGAGTTTCCTAGGATTGGCAGGCTATTATCGGAGATTCATTCAGGACTTCTCCAAGATAGCCGTACCCCTGACGCGGTTGACGAAGAAAGCCGTAGTCTTTCGGTGGGGACCCGAGCAGCAGGTTGCGTTTGAGACGCTGAGACGGAGATTGTGCGAGGCGCCAATCTTAGCCCTGCCAGAGGGCGTAGAGGATTTTGTGGTGTACTGTGACGCGTCCATTTCAGGGTTGGGTGCGGTACTGATGCAGACGGGGCATGTCATTGCCTACGCTTCGAGGCAACTCAAGCCTCACGAGGTGAACTACCCGACGCATGATTTAGAGTTGGGGGCAGTGGTTTTTGCCCTCAAGATTTGGCGACATTACCTCTACGGGGTTCGATGTACCATCTACACGAACCACAAGAGTTTGAGGTACCTCATGGATCAGCTGAATCTGAACATGAGGCAGCGTCGGTGGTTGGACGTGGTGAAGGATTATGATTGCGAGATCCTTTACCACCCGGGGAAGGCCAACGTGGTGGCCGATGCACTTAGCCGCAAAGCGGCGCCGATCAGGGATATTTGCATGAGGATGACCGTAGTGACTCCCCTGTTGGAGCAGATTCGGGAGGCTCAATAGGAGGCTATCAAAGAGGAACATCGAAAGAGCGAGCGTGTGGTGGGTCAGGTTTCCTCCTTCGATTATGATAGCCGAGGACTATTGACACTACACCGTAGGGTGTGGGTGCTGTATCACGGAGGCGTGCGCCAGATCTTGATGGGGGAGGCACACAAGTCCCGATTCTCTATTCATCCCGGGGCGACGAAGATGTATAGGGATCTTCGTCCAGATTATTGGTGGCCCTGCATGAAGCGGGATGTGGCATGGTACGTTGAGCGGTGCTTGACCTGCAGGAAGGTCAAGGCCGAACATCAGAGACCGCATGGCAAGATGCAGCCGTTGGACATCCCGTTGTGGAAATGGGAAGATATCACGATGGATTTTATCACGAAGCTTCCCAGGACCGCGCGTGGAGTGGATTCGATTTGGGTCATCGTGGATCGATTGACCAAGAGTGCTCACTTTATCCCGATTCAGGAGAGCATATCAGCCGAGAAATTGGCCGACATCTATATCAGGGAGATCATGGCGCGGCACGGGGTGCCAGTATCGGTTATCTCGGACAGGGATGTCACACCCCCAAACCTGAACGGCGGAAACGTTCGGGGGCGGATGACTTCATGTGGTAGCGTAACAAATGAATACATAGTAAAGAAAGCAATACAACCATCATATATATAATTGAAAGTTTACATTTGTCAAAAGTTACATGTTCAAAACTCAATTACAATATGATGTCAAAATACGAGATTAAACTGGCGCCGCAGCATCCCTTCATCAAAAGCGAAATGAATACCTGAGAGTACTGATTTCCTGGGACATACAAGTAATTTTGAAAGAGTAGATCAGCATTTAAGCTGGTGAATTTCATAAGTATTTAAGTGACAATGTTTGAATGAAATGAAATGTTTTATCTTTGTTTGTTTGTGGTTAGAAAATCCTATATTTTCTACTAGTATAAAAGTAGCCTTCACTCAAGACCAATGTTTGTTTCCAAAATGTATGTAAATGTAAAATAACCAATGAGTTTGAAAACCTTGTAAATCAATGCATTTTAATACCCCTTGTGAGTTTTATAACCATACTATTGACTCTGAATGCCTATACACAACGTTCTTAAGGCGTTGGAATGTTATGACGTTTGTCACCCCAAACGGTGGACTGCAGCTAACAGTCAGGGCGCGGGTTTGTCAAGCCCGTATAGATCTATACACAAACACCACGCTCCCCCTCCAAGGGATTCTGGTATATAATACAGGACTTGAAATGTGTACTCGAACGTACATGAAGTTAGTGTCTCACAAATCCGTGGTATAAAAACAGATCTACTTGTTAAAATGTTACGTTTGTTCTTGTATACGAAAGTAAACTTCTTGAAATATGTGTTTCTAGTACATAAGAGTTAGAAATCTGTTCGTAAAACTATACCTATTATAGTTTCCAAAAAGCGTGTCTTGTTTGTTTAGAAATATTGAGAAAAGAAATCACTTGTTTATGAAAGTATAGATTTTTGGTGTAGAGTCTAGGATAGACAAGAAAAATCTAAGAACAGTTTAGTTTATACATGCATTACAACAACATTATATTTTAAAAGGTAAAATGCTATTGTGACATATGTTATATATATATAAAAGTTCCTTTAAATGTTTATAAATCGCATGTGATTTGAATATATAACAGTATATAAAAGAGTTTCTTTATGTAACACACGATAATACTCGTGTGTTTTACTTGTAATCCCCCCTTGAAAGCATATAAAAGTATTTAGAATAATTAAAACGGTTGATTAAGGGGTATGAAACTCACTTGAAAGTTTTGGAGATAGCGAGATGGAAAACCGGGCAGAGTTTCGTCTCGGGAAACGGATTTTCCTCGGGATTCTCGGGAATCTCGGGAGCAAAATCGACCTTCGGGACTTGAGCCAAAAAGACCAGAGCTTCGGGTTTGAACGGACACGGAAAACGAGGAAATGTTGAGAGAGAGAGAAGAGAATTGAACCCTTTCTTTGGAAACCCTCGCATCCTATTTATAGAAAGGCTGGTCTGCCTCGGTACGCGGGGCGTACGCCCGTACGCAGCGCGTACGCGTACGTCATGCATGACCGAGGCCTCGACTGCCTCGGTTCGGATGGGACGGGTTGTTGGGTACGCGGGTCGGATGGGACGCCGGGTCGGATGGGACGTCGGGTCGGACGGGTCGGGGCTTCGGACGGGTCGGATGGGTTGTTTTCTTCGGATAGCGCGACGTAGACGATCAGAGGCCAATCCCCTCGGTTACGCGGGGCGTACAGGGGTACGCAGCGCGTACCTCGGAGGAGGATGCTGACTCCCCTTCGGATAATATCCAAATTTTGATTTAAATAAATAATTAATTTATTTAATAAACTTCAAAAATTCATATCTTCTTCATACGAACTCCGTTTTCGATGGTCTTTATATCCTCGCGTAGGTGAGACTACGCTCTACAACTTTCGTTTAGACTCCGTCGGCAAATTCCAAAATTATATTTTTATTATTTATTAAAAATCCATCGTGTTTAAGGAATTTCTTAGAAAATTCATAACTTCTTTATCTGATGTCGGTTTTTGCCAGACTTTTTACCGCTGGAATACCAATGACGAGACCTTCGATTCTCGTTTAGGTCATTCCGGCCAAAAGTCGCTCGATTTCCGATTCGAGTTTGTAGTTGTCTGTTGCTAAGCCGAACTTGAAAAAAAATCATAACTTCGCTATATGAAGTCGGATTTGGGCGTTCTTTTCACGTACAATCATGGTTCAAAGACATTTAATCATAGAAGGAAATTAAATAGAACTTATTTGTACATTTTATTATGAAAGTAAATTTTTATTATTCAGAAGTGGTTACAATACTTGACCCATTTTGGTCGTTACAAAGAGTTGAAATATCGGGTTGTCACATCATCCCCCCGTTAGAGAGAATTTCGTCCCGAAATTTAAAGTAGTAAAGATACTAGTGAACATGAAAGAGATGAGGGTACTTTTGTTTCATCTGATCCTCGCGTTCCCATGTGAATTCGGGTCCCCGCTTGGCGTTCCAGCGAACCTTCACGATGGTTATGCGACTTTGTTTTGTTTGTTTGACCTCTCGGTCCATGATTTCTACTGGTTCTTCCACAAAGTTGAGGCTCTCGTTGATCTCGATCTCGTCGAGTGGAATAACAAGAGTCTCGTCGGACAGGCACTTTTTCAAGTTTGAGACGTGGAAGGTTGGGTGGATGTTACTAAGTTCGCGCGGTAGGTTAAGTTTGTAAGCCACAGGGCCGATTCTGGCAAGAATCTCGAAAGGCCCTATGTATCTTGGATTTAGTTTCCCATGCTTTCCAAATCGTATTAAACCCTTCCACGGTGAGACCTTTAATAAGACGTGGTCTCCTACCTGGAATTCCAAAGGTTTCCTCCTTTGGTCAGCGTAGCTTTTTTGTCGGTCTCTTGAGGCTTTCAATCGTTCACGAATCTGAACGATCTTCTCTGTTGTTTCACGTATGATCTCCGGACCTGTGAGAGTGCTTTCAGGAACTCTTCCTCTAGCTAACTGGGTATCGCCAACTTCGGTCCAGCACAGAGGGGATCTGCACTTTCGACCATAGAGGGCTTCAAACGGAGCAGCCTTTATGCTTGTATGATAACTATTGTTGTATGAAAATTCGACAAGAGGTAAATGAATATCCCATGCCTTTCCAAATTCAATCACGCAGGCTCTCAGCATGTCTTCTAAAGTTTGTATTGTTCTCTCACTTTGTCCGTCTGTCTGTGGGTGGTAGGCTGTACTCATGTCTAGCCTAGTTCCCAGGGAACTTTGTAGTGACTGCCAGAATCTCGAAGTGAATCTACTATCTCGATCGGAGATAATGGATATCGGAACACCATGCAGTCGCACTACTTCCCTTAAGTAAGTTCTTGTAAGCATCTCCATTTTGTCAGTCTCCTTGATGGGTAGGAAATGTGCGGATTTGGTCAATCTGTCGACAATGACCCATATGGTATCGAGTCCACTTGTCGTCTTGGGTAACTTGGTTATGAAGTCCATAGTAATCCGCTCCCATTTCCATTCCGGTATCTCTGGTTGTTGTAGTAGTCCTGATGGTTTCTGATACTCGACCTTAACCTTAGCGCAAGTAAGACATTTACTCACGAAGGTAGCAATTTCTGCTTTCATGTTAGGCCACCAGTACAGTTTCTTAAGATCCAGATACATTTTATTTGAACCCGGGTGAACGGAATATCTTGAGTTGTGAGCCTCGGTCATGACTACGTTTCTGAAACCACCATGTTTTGGGGTCCAGATTCGGTCCATGAGATAGTAGGCTCCGCCACCCTTGACTTCTAAATTCTTCTCCATTCCTCGCAGGGATTCACCCGCCACATTTTCAGGTTGCAAAGCTTCCATTTGTGCTTCCTTAATTTGTGTGGATAAGTGGGAATGGATAGTCATGGTCAGAGATTTGACCCTCCGACCAGTGTATTCCTTTCGACTGAGGGCGTCGGCTACTACGTTGGCCTTGCCAGGATGATAACGAATTTCGCATTCGTAGTCATTCAGTAACTCAACCCATCGTCGTTGTCGCATGTTGAGTTCCTTCTGATTGAAAATGTGTTGAAGGCTCTTGTGATCGGTGAATATTGTACTCTTTGTTCCGTATAAGTAGTGCCTCCAGATCTTCAGAGCAAATACCACTGCTCCTAATTCGAGATCGTGTGTCGTATAGTTCACTTCGTGTGTCTTAAGCTGTCGGGAGGCATAAGCGATAACCTTCCCTCTCTGCATAAGAACACATCCAAGTCCTTGGTTTGAAGCATCGCAATATACTACGAAGTCTTCTATCCCTTCGGGGAGGGATAGTATCGGTGCGGTGCACAAGGCCTGCTTTAGTGTCTGGAATGCCTTCTCTTGTTTCGCTTCCAACTCAAAGGCCACACCTTTCTGGGTTAATGAAGTAAGAGGTTTCGCAATGCTCGAAAAGTTCTTTATGAATCTGCGATAGTAGCCAGCTAGACCTAGAAATTGACGAATTTCTGTAGGTGTCTTTGGTGCCGACCAGTTCTCAATAGCCTTAATTTTGGAGGGGTCCACGTGTATACCTTCCTCGCTAACAACGTGACCTAAAAATTCGACTCTTCGAATCCAAAATTCGCATTTAGAGAACTTCGCATAGAGTTTCTCCGTTCGCAGTGTTTCTAGGACTTTTCGTAGGTGTTGACTATGCTCTTCCTCACTTCGAGAGTAGATAAGTATATCATCGATAAAGACGATGACGAACTGATCCAAGTAAGGGCGGCATACCCTATTCATCAGGTCCATAAATACTGCTGGTGCATTGGTTAATTCGAACGGCATCACCACGAATTCGTAGTGTCCATAACGAGTTCGGAAAGTTGTCTTTGGAATGTCCCCCTCTAGAACTCGTAATTGGTGATATCCGGATCGTAGGTCTATTTTGGAGAAGTAGTTCGCCCCTTGAAGTTGATCGAATAGGTCGTCGATACGGGGTAGAGGATAGCGGTTCTTGACAGTAAGTTTGTTCAGCTCTCTATAGTCGATGCACATACGGAACGATCCGTCTTTCTTCTTTACAAACAAGACCGGTGCTCCCCAAGGTGAGAAACTTGGTCTTATGAATCCTTTGTGAAGGAGTTCATTAAGCTGACTGGAAAGTTCCTGCATCTCTGTTGGTGCAAGACGATAAGGCGACTTCGCTACTGGGGTAGCTCCTGGAATTAAGTCGATTCTGAACTCGACTTGGCGTTGCGGTGGTAATCCTGGTAGTTCTTCTGGAAAGATATCGGGAAAGTCGCGTACTACCGAGATGCTCTTGATGTCCTTCAGTTCTTGACTTGTATCGACGATGTGCGCTAGGAATGCTCGACAATCCTTCCGCAAGCACTTTCGAGCTTGGATGCACGAAATGATGCGAAGGTTTGCACTAGATTTGTCGCCGTAGATAACTAATGTTTCGTTGTTTGGGAGGTTAAGACGGACTGCTTTCTCAAAGCACATGATGTCGGCGCGAAGAAGGCTCAACCAATCCATGCCGACTATGACGTCGAAACTTTTAATTTGAACCGGCATGAGATTGATTGGGAAAGAATGGCCGTCTAATGTTAACGTACAGCCCATGTATATGCAATTTGTGTTTTCGGTTTTTCCATTGGCCATCTCTACAGTGAATGAATTTTCTAACTTGCTAGGTTTAGGTTTAAGTAAATGAATAAAGTTTTGACTCACGAAGCTTCTCTCCGCTCCACTATCGAATAATATGCATGCGTATGAATTATCGAGAAGGAACGTACCAGCAACTATAGTTGGGTCAGCTACAGCTTCGTCGTGGCCTATTGCCAAAACTCGTCTCACACCTCCGGTGCCTGCTGCCTTAGGACAGTTTCTCTGGTAGTGGCCCACCTCGCCACAACCGTAGCAAGCCTGCCCTACACCCGCACCGGGAACTTGAGTGATCGGCTTTGCGGGTTCCTTGCAGAAACGGGCTGTGTGCCCTTTCTGGCTGCAGTTGGCGCACTGCATAGCTCGACAAGGTCCATGGTGGTGGTAATTTCATTTGGTGCATTTTGGGAGGTTGCCTATATAAGGCTTTGTTGGGTAGGTATTTATAGGGGCTGTAGTAGGTACAATGGCAGCATTTACTGACACCAGTTGTTTCTTCGCGGATTCTTGGGAAGACCCACCCTTCCCTTTAATCCATGCTCTCTTCCTGCCATTGTTGTTGTTGTTGTTGTTGTAGTTGTTGTTGTTGTTGTTGTTGTTGTTGTTGTTGTTGTTGTTGTTGTAGTTGTTGTTTGCTTTCTGTGGTGCTGGTGCAGAAGTGGTTGAGTTCTGATGACCTCCGTAGTCGATCAGAGATTGTGCCAGTTCCTTAGCACTTTCAAAGGTGTCAGGTTTAGAAACTAACACGCTTGATCGCATTTGGGGCGTCAGTCCCCAGATGTACCTTTCTATCTTCTTGCTCTCGGGAGCAATCATATCTGGACAAAGGATTGCCAGTTCGCAAAATCTGTTGGTATAAGTAGCGATGTCGGTACCCACCATTCCTAGAGTCCATAGCTCGTGTTCAAGCTTTTGAATTTCTCCCCGTGGGCAGTATTCTCTCATCATCATGGCCTTCAAGCTTTCCCAGCTTATGGAGTTCGCCACGATTAGGGTAAGTACTTTAACGTGGCCATTCCACCAAGTTAAAGCTTTATCGAGAAGGGTGAAAGTTGCAAATTTGACCTTGCTGTGCTCGGGGCAGGAGCAGATTTCAAAGACTGCCTCCGTCCTTTCAATCCACTGCCTCAGGGCCATCACACCACCAGTACCATAAAACATCCGGGGCTTGGCATTAGTGAAGTCCTTATAGGTGCATTCTCGAGGTGGTCCATGACTCTCGCCATGGTTGGATGGGTGTGTGCCAGATCCCGAGCCATTAGCACTTGAGTTATTGATCTGTGACATGGCAGCTGCCACCGCTGCGGTGACTGCTGCTTGAAACATTACAGCATCAAATTGGGGTGGTGGAGGTGGTGGTATAGGTGCTTCCTCACCGTTGTTTCGCCTCGGATTTCTACGCGGAGGCATCCTTCAACTATAGATTGAAAAGACAAGGATAAGAATTTCATAGAATGGAAAATGTATGTGTCTCATGAACTAAATCGCTATAGTTCAACAACAGATGGTAGTATGAGTCTTACAATAGAAGAATGAAAGTTATTTGTAAGACTGAAGGTATGAAACAAGTATTTGGGTTCACAAAGATCATTCAAGGTTCGAACGAAATACTCAACATAGTAGTAATAGTGCCACTTATATTAATATAAAAGTTGTTACAATGATCATGAAAATTTGACCCCTATAAGGGTCTCCGATTACAAAGTTCGAGAAATTTAAAGACTTTTAGCCGAGGTCCTAAGCTATAACAAAATTTGAGTCCTAGACAAGCACTACTTGCGTCGAAGGTTGCGCTTGGAGCTTGACTCCGTATCAGATTGCTTTGCCTCCATTAGACGCCTATCGAAAGCGGCTTGTTGTTCCCTTAGTTCGGCGAGGGCTGCAATCATTTGTGCTTGAAACGCTTCAGTTTGGAATTGAGCATTGTCTTGCATCTTGTCCAGCCTACGGATGTCAGAAGTGTGAACCTGCACTTCTACGTTGATATCCCGGAGTCGACTAGCTTGTACTCCAGACTGATAGGACTGATTGGCTAACTTACCCACCATTACCGGGAGTGCTCGATCAGCCGAACCTCCGCCGCGGACATCATAGAAGTCCCGGCACATGCCGTAGGGAGGGCGTAGGTTTTGCTGTTGGCTCCAATGGTGGAGGTGACTTCCCCAGACGGGAGTTGGTCCTTGAAAGTTCCTTACAAAGACGGGAGGCTGAATGGGTGGTGGATCGATAACTTCCGGCTCTGAGTCGGTACCGGAGTCATCACCCACTTCTATGGGTTCCTCGTCCTCTTCGGGATCATCTTCGATCCATCCTCCGTTGCCTTGGTTGGGAAAGTAGGGGTCGCCAGGGTGGTGAAATCCAGCCATTTGACTGTACGAGAAATGGGATTATAAGAATTGAATAAAGTCGGAATATGTAAAACATGTAAGTTTAACTAGTTTAGATAGCAAATACTCCTATAGTATTTAAGTTCTTGTGTTTGATTCTTGTAATGGTTTGGTAAGTTTTGACTTGTTGCTTACTACGATCATTCCTCGATATACGTTGGTCCAATCTTGGGCAAATATAGTTGATCATGCTATATTTGTCCAAAATCTGATTACATATATCGAGTCTCAATCGTAGTGTCAACTTGTCTAAATACTTGTATAGTTGTATAACATGAAAATAGTTTGTGGTATGCATGTAATTGTACTTAAATGAATTATCAATTTAAGTTGAACGAAATGCTGCTTAAGTGTAAAAAGAAAATTTGTTTTGTCAGAGAGTATTAGTCCCTTAAGCATTTATAGTTTGTATATCTTATGTGGTTCGATATACTTAGTTCACTATAAACATTGCTCTGATACCAATCTGTCACACCCCCAAACCTGAACGGCGGAAACGTTCGGGGGCGGATGACTTCATGTGGTAGCGTAACAAATGAATACATAGTAAAGAAAGCAATACAACCATCATATATATAATTGAAAGTTTACATTTGTCAAAAGTTACATGTTCAAAACTCAATTACAATATGATGTCAAAATACGAGATTAAACTGGCGCCGCAGCATCCCTTCATCAAAAGCGAAATGAATACCTGAAATTACTGATTTCCTGGGACATACAAGTAATTTTGAAAGAGTAGATCAGCATTTAAGCTGGTGAATTTCATAAGTATTTAAGTGACAATGTTTGAATGAAATGAAATGTTTTATCTTTGTTTGTTTGTGGTTAGAAAATCATATATTTTCTACTAGTATAAAAGTAGCCTTCACTCAAGACCAATGTTTGTTTCCAAAATGTATGTAAATGTAAAATAACCAATGAGTTTGAAAACCTTGTAAATCAATGCATTTTAATACCCCTTGTGAGTTTTATAACCATACTATTGACTCTGAATGCCTATACACAACGTTCTTAAGGCGTTGGAATGTTATGACATTTGTCACCCCAAACGGTGGACTGCAGCTAACAGTCAGGGCGCGGGTTTGTCAAGCCCGTATAGATCTATACACAAACACCACGCTCCCCCTCCAAGGGATTCTGGTATATAATACAGGACTTGAAATGTGTACTCGAACGTACATGAAGTTAGTGTCTCACAAATCCGTGGTATAAAAACAGATCTACTTGTTAAAATGTTACGTTTGTTCTTGTATACGAAAGTAAACTTCTTGAAATATGTGTTTCTAGTACATAAGAGTTAGAAATCTGTTCGTAAAACTATACCTATTATAGTTTCCAAAAAGCGTGTCTTGTTTGTTTAGAAATATTGAGAAAAGAAATCACTTGTTTATGAAAGTATAGATTTTTGGTGTAGAGTCTAGGATAGACAAGAAAAATCTAAGAACAGTTTAGTTTATACATGCATTACAACAACATTATATTTTAAAAGGTAAAATGCTATTGTGACATATGTTATATATATATAAAAGTTCCTTTAAATGTTTATAAATCGCATGTGATTTGAATATATAACAGTATATAAAAGAGTTTCTTTATGTAACGCACGATAATACTCGTGTGTTTTACTTGTAATCCCCCCCTTGAAAGCATATAAAAGTATTTAGAATAATTAAAACGGTTGATTAAGGGGTATGAAACTCACTTGAAAGTTTTGGAGATAGCGAGATGGAAAACCGGGCAGAGTTTCGTCTCGGGAAACGGATTTTCCTCGGGATTCTCGGGAATCTCGGGAGCAAAATCGACCTTCGGGACTTGAGCCAAAAAGACCAGAGCTTCGGGTTTGAACGGACACGGAAAACGAGGAAATGTTGAGAGAGAGAGAAGAGAATTGAACCCTTTCTTTGGAAACCCTCGCATCCTATTTATAGAAAGGCTGGTCTGCCTCGGTACGCGGGGCGTACGCCCGTACGCAGCGCGTACGCGTACGTCATGCATGACCGAGGCCTCGACTGCCTCGGTTCGGATGGGACGGGTTGTTGGGTACGCGGGTCGGATGGGACGCCGGGTCGGATGGGACGTCGGGTCGGACGGGTCGGGGCTTCGGACGGGTCGGATGGGTTGTTTTCTTCGGATAGCGCGACGTGGACGATCAGAGGCCAATCCCCTCGGTTATGCGGGGCGTACAGGGGTACGCAGCGCGTACCTCGGAGGAGGATGCTGACTCCCCTTCGGATAATATCCGAATTTTGATTTAAATAAATAATTAATTTATTTAATAAACTTCAAAAATTCATATCTTCTTCATACGAAATCCGTTTTCGACGGTCTTTATATCCTCGCGTAGGTGAGACTACGCTCTACAACTTTCGTTTAGACTCCGTCGGCAAATTCCAAAATTATATTTTTATTATTTATTAAAAATCCATCGTGTTTAAGGAATTTCTTAGAAAATTCATAACTTCTTTATCTGATGTCGGTTTTTGCCAGACTTTTTACCGCTGGAATACCAATGACGAGACCTTCGATTCTCGTTTAGGTCATTCCGACCAAAAGTCGCTCGATTTCCGATTCGAGTTTGTAGTTGTCTGTTGCTAAGCCGAACTTGAAAAAAAATCATAACTTCGCTATATGAAGTCGGATTTGGGTGTTCTTTTCACGTACGATCATGGTTCAAAGACATTTAATCATAGAAGGAAATTAAATAGAACTTATTTGTACATTTTATTATGAAAGTAAATTTTTATTATTCAGAAGTGGTTACAATACTTGACCCATTTTGGTCGTTACAAAGAGTTGAAATATCGGGTTGTCACAAGGGATGTGCGTTTTACTTCCAGGTTTTGGAAGAGATTGCATAACGAGTTGGGCACTCGTTTACATTTTAGCACCGCCTTTCACCCGCAGACGAATGGCCAGAGTGAGCGAACCATCCAGACTTTAGAGGATATGTTGCGGGCATGCGTGCTAGATTTCGATGGTAGCTGGGATACCTATCTTTCCTTGGCTGAGTTCTCATACAACAACAACTACCACGCGAGTATCGACTGCCCTCCTTTCGAGATGTTGTACTGACGGAGGTGCAGGACCCCGATATGCTGGGGAGAGGTTGGACAGAGGGTCATGCGGAGCACCGAAGTGGTGCTCAAGACTACCGAGAGGATTCAGCAGGTTCGTAGCAGGCTTCAGACCGCGCAGAGTCGGCAGAAAAGCTTCGCCGACAAGCGCCGATCCGACCTGCAGTTCCAGGTTGGGGATATGGTTCTCCTGAAGGTGTCGCCTTGGAAGGGCGTCATTCTATTTAGGAAGCGGGGTAAGTTGGGCCCGAGGTATATTGGGCCGTTCAGGGTTGTAGCCCGGGTGGGCAAGGTGGCGTATAGGCTGGATCTGCCAGCCGAGCTCAGCCAGATCCACAGCACTTTCCATGTTTCTCAGCTGCGGAAGAGCCTAGTGGACGATTCAGCAGTAGTGCCGTTAGAGGATATACAGGTGGATGACAGCCTGAATTACATTGAGCGCCCAGTCGCAATCCTCGACAGGAAGTCGAAGTATTTGAGGAACAAGAAGGTGGAGCTAGTGAAGGTGCAATGGCAGCACCGCAAGGGTTCGGAATGGATTTGGGAGACGGTGGAAGAGATGATGGAGCATTATCCCGAGCTATTTTAGGATCGAGCAGCAAACTTCGAGGACGAAGTCTAAAATAAGTGGGGGAGATTTGTAGTACCTGGTTCCCGGTACGTAAATCTTATTTGAGGATTTTCCATTTTTAGCCTTGGACTCGGCGAGTCATAGGTCCGACTCGCTGAGTAGAGGCGGGACCCGGGACATGTTTAAGTTGGTGACTCGGCGAGTCCATATTCCGGACTCGGCGAGTCCATATTCTGGACTCGGCGAGTCACCGCTGTTGGATGAAACCCTAAGTTTCAGGGGTTTGCACCCTATTTAAGCCTCATGTCCGCCCCAAGCCAGCCCCCATTCACCCTTAGAGCCCCCAACCCTCGTTCAAAGCTTATTTCCTAGAGAGTTTGAAGCATTTTTGTGTGTTCTTGAAGGTTTTGAGAAGGAAGTGGTGTAGATCAAGGGGAAGGGAAGGAAGCCAAGCATCTTAGTGTTCTCTCAGTGATTCCTTCGAGGTATAACCCGTTTTCCCTCTGTTTCTATGCTTATTACTCCATTAAGTCTTTCGTGAGCCCTTCCCCAAGCTTGTATGTGCAATATAATTCGTAATAAGTTGATTGGCCTTTAGATCTAGGCATGGTTGAGCTCCAGGAGCTCAGATCTGTTGCCTTTATGGACCCATATTGCATGAAGACCCTAGATTTACCCTTTTGGGTGCATTTTGAACCCTAAAACCCTTAGTGGTGAATATCTACATGTAAAGTTGGAAACTTTACGTGTGATTCATGCTCTAGGAACCCAGATCTGTGAATGACATGGACTAGATCCAAGCTAAATCGTGTTTATAGTGCTTGCATGGTAACGACTCGGCGAGTCGTTCATCTGAATCGGCGAGTCTGCTCGCGAGTCTCCGAGTTTGTCCCCTTTTCGTTGTGTCGAGTGTGAGCGGTGAGTCACGAGGTGTGACTCAGTGAGTTGGAAGCCGAACTCATCCATGAAGGAACTCGGCGAGTCATTTCCCTGACTCGGCGAGTTCAAGGCAATCTCCTTAGATCAAGATCAGACTCGGCGAGTTGTTCATACAACTCGACGAGTTGTTCATACAACTCGGCGAGTCGCATCATAAGTGTTCATCGGATGAAGATGAACTCGACGAGTTGTTCATACAGCTCGACGAGTAGGATGAAGGACTTGAACATCAGTTTGGGAAGGAGAACTCGTCGAGTCAACGCCTAACTCGACGAGTAGAGATGGGATTCAGGGCAATCGAGTGGATAGGGACTCGGCGAGTTGGAGAGCCAACTCGGCGAGTCGGGTCAACTGAAAGTTGACTCTGACTTTGACTTATGACATGATCAGGGGTAAATGGTCATTTTACCCAAAGGAGAGTTAGCAGTGCTTGATTGAGTATGTTGTGGGAATTACAGCCGGAGGATTTCCGGAGCAGCAGCAGCAACAGTAGACAGTCAGTTCCCGATCAGATCAGCAGCTACTTTGAGGTGAGTTACCTTCCAGTAGCGGTGGGTCTACGGCCTCAATGCCGGCCCACCAGTAGGAGTCGTATGTTAGATGATTGTCTTTGTGATATCATCTAGGTTTGCTGCTACCTGATATGTTATATGCTAGCATGATATGTTTTATGTGATAGAGGTAGATATCGGTTGTTAGGACCGAAGGGCAGTTCGGACACCCCAGAAATGTTTGATAGTATATGATCATGTGTTTGCATGCTGGCTTGTTATGTTATATGTAATAGAGGTAGTAGGAGGGGACCAGTCCCCGAGTTCGGTTGTTAGGACCGAAGGGTAGTTCAGACACCACATATATGTTTGATAATATGTTATGTGTGTTAGTAGCAGTAGGGGTGAAATAGTCCCCGAGGCTCGGTTGTCAGGACCGACAGGTAGTTAGCACCCCAGAAAAGCTTGACACGGGTAGTCAGCACCCCAGAATGGCTTGACACGGGTAGGTCGGCACCCCAGAATGGCCGCACAGGTAGTCGGCACCCCAGAATGGCCGTACCGGGTAGTCAGGCACCCCAGAATAGCCTGGCAGTATGTATGTTATGTGTTGTATGGTATGTGGTACCATGGGGGAACTCACTAAGCTTTGTGCTTACGTTTTTCAGTTGTTGTTTCAGTTACCTCTTCAGCCAAGGGGAAGGAGCAGGCACGGTAGCGGCTCATCACACACACTCCTTGATTCCGCATTTATGAGTTTACCCTGGGATTGATACTCTGATATTTTGGTTGTTTGACTGTTATGGATTTCAAATTTGGTTTTCGATGTGAAATGGTTTAATTAAGCAATGTTTTAATTATTAATGTTTTCTAAAGTAATGTTTTAAAAACGAAATTTTTGGACGTGAAAATTGGGTCGTTACAATCTATAGTTTGGAGCCTTGGTTTCGCTTAAAAGCGTCTAAATGAGAAAAGGGATGAAGGAACTCGACGAGTTGGATAAGGTTTACCCGCCTTTTGGATTCTGAGTGAACTCGGCGAGTGGGTGAGAAGACTCGGCGAGTTAATTAGGGTTTTCTCGGTCTTTTGGACCCTGAAGAACTCGATGAGTTACTTAGGTAACTCGGTGAGTTGACTCGAGTTTTCAGTTTCTGAGTTCTGAAGGAACTCGACAAGTCGGTAGATGAACTCGACGATTTGGATGAAAATGGATTGTTGACCTTAAATGTTGACTTTAACTTTGATCATGGTTGACCAAGTTTGACTTCTGAGGGTACTTTGGTTATTTGGGTCTTGATAGATTGGTCCTATGATGATTGTAGGTGGTTGAGTTTGGAGTTGTGTTTGGGAGTTTGACATTATCATCCAGTGCTACTAGCGAGGCGAGTTTTCCTCACTATACTAACAGGGTCGAAGGCACCAATGTCGGCCCTTTTGGATTGATATCCTGGTTATCGCACGATGATATGCTTAGTGATCTGTTAGATCTATTTCCTGGTATATAGGATGATGTTATGTTTAGTGACTTGTTAGGTCGGTATCCTGGTATATCAGATGATGCTATGATTAGTGATCTGTTAGATCGGTCTGACTGTTTGTACATGCTAGCAATTGTTATCTATGTGTTGATTGTATGCTTGGGGGTGGGTTGAGGCGATCCTGCTTGGTGCTGTAGGCCAACATACCTAGGGCGGCCCGGATAGACTGAAGGCCCAATGGGGCATACCAGTCAGGTCGAAGGCCCAAAGAACGGTCTAGACAGGCTGATGGCCCGGTAGGGTGGACCAGGCATGCTGAAGGTTTTGAGAGTGGGCCAGATAGACTGAAGGACCGATGAGGGTGGTCCAGTCATACTGCATACTCTATATGCATGTTGTTTGTTATGTTATTGTTATGGTTTGTATATCATTAGTATTTTAGGGGAACTCACTAAGCTTCGGGCTTACAATTTTGTATTTTGTTTCAAGTACTTCAAATGATCGCGGGAAGGCGAAGGCTTGATCGTGCACCTCCTCACATTTTTATGATTTTGATTTATGGGATAATTTGATATGAAACTATTTTGAAAACATTTTGTAATAAATAATGGTTTTTGGATGCTTGAAAAAAGTTTTAAATTTTCATGACTTTTATGGATGTTACAAGAGCCAAGTCAAATTTAGAATGACTTAGTGTCAGAGACAACACCTATTGCAAAACCCCCGTATTGATTGGCACCAACTGAAATGAGAGATTTTATCACATAACTTCAAGAATCGTTGGATAAGGGACATGTACGACCTAATACATCGTCTTAGGGAGCTGTAGTCTTACCTGTAAAGAAGAATGATAACACAATGAGAATATGCATTGATTAACGTTAACTCAACAAGGTGACCATCAAAAGATATGTCCTCTACACAAATTGATGACATATTTGACCAACTTTAAGGAGCGGATTTATTTTCAAATATGACTTGAAATCCTTATAACATAAATTGAAAGTAATAGATAAATATGTGGAGAAAATGACATTTGGAAAAAGATACAAATTTTTTGAGTTTCTAGTTATGCCATTTGGTCTACGCAATGTGTCGATGGTGTTCATGGATCTTCTGAATCAAATATACAAACCATACATTGAGAAGTTTGTTATTTTTTTTTTATTGATGACATCCTTATATAGTCGAAATCCACAGAAGATCTCAAAAAACACTTAAGACTAGTTTTGAAAACTTGAAGAAAGAGAAGTTTTATGTAAAATAATTAACGTGTAAGTTTTGGTAGGTGATGACTAGAGAAGGTACACAAGTCAATCGATTAAAGGTAGAAGCAGTGATGAAATGAGAGTCTCCAAATAATCCTACTAAAATATAAAGTTTGTTGGATGTAACAGTCCAAAAATCCAGATAAAATTTTTCATTTTTAAAATAGGAATTACAATCTTAATTTGTTTCTCAAAATCCATTACATCATATCATATCAAAATATTAGAGTATCAATATCAATAAATGCGGAAACCGTTGGGAGTGAATGCTACGCCATCAAGTCGGACCATTCCCCTTAGTATCGGAAGTACCTGAAAACACCCAAATAAATTGTAAGCAAAAGCTTAGTGAGTTCCCAAAATATTACATAACATACAACCATAGAATACCATGCCATATACATAAGGTTGCCATGGGCTACCCCTATGTTCTTTACTTGGACTTCCATGGGCTACCCTCATGGTCTGATATCTAGGTGCCATGGGCTACCCCTGTGGTCCGATATCCAAGTGCCATGGGCTACCCTCATGGTCTTCATACAAGTGTCACGGGTTACCCATAGGGTCTTCAGAAAATTAATTGCATAACAACCACCAGTCCACATGTCAGATAATGGGTCGGAATTGGTGACATCGACCTATTGATATAGTGAGAAGACTTACCTCAGACTGCTGATAAAAATACTGCTCGGCTACCGGTTTGGAAATCTCACACCGTATATATGTCTCAAAAGTCTTTTCTTCTTTAATGGGCCTAACATCCAAGGTCCAAAACAATAATGGACCACAAGGCCCAAAAGGCCAAACCATGCCACATATGGTCCGATAATAATTTCAAAGGACCAAATACTTTAATAGATCCAGGCCCAAGGTAAGTAGGGCCCAAATGGCTCAAAAGCCTAATAAAAGCTCAAAACTCACTAGAAGCGTACACCCAACAACGTACATCGTCAGTACGCTTAGCATACTAGCTAGGCCCCTTGTCGGTATGTGTAACGTACAAACTAGTATGCTTAGCGTGCAAGCTGTTTTCCACATATAGCCATTAAGTGCTTACTTCATGTAGCCACGTCGTCCAATTCTAGATCTTGGTCATTTTAAAGGTCCTAGGGCATAAAGTTGGCAACTTTATGCCTTTGCATGCCATGCGAACCCAACACGTTATTTTATCCATTAAGACTCCCTTTAAGATCTTACACTCATGCATGGGGCCATAACAACCATCAAGTTTGCATTTTTATGCTTTTAACATGCCAAAGGAACTCATATCTAACATTTCTAACCTCTAGAGTTGCTCAAACTCACAAGAGAGGATCCATGGACCAAAAATGGACTTATTACCAAATCCTAACTCAAACTAGCAAAAGGATAAGCAAGGTATGAACTTTTTACCTACAAAAGTTTCCTAAGATGAAGTAGATGTAGGATCTAGAAGCTCAAACAGTCCTAGACTTGATCACCACCTTCTCCTTCTTGCAAACCCACTAAAATGGCCATCAAAATCACTTTTAAGCTTGAGGATCACACTCACTTGCAAACTAGGGTTTAGGGACGATAAGAGGCAATGGAGGATGTTTAGGGTTAGGTCCAAATGGCATAAGAGTGTTTAAATAGGGTTCATGCCTTAAAATTAGGGTTTTTGTCCTAGGCCACTGCGTATGCCTTAGTACACCCCGAGTACGTGGTGCATGTCCGCGTCCAAACCACCCTAGTTCGCTAAGCATACGCATATTTACGCCCAGCGTACGTAGGGACCTCCTTTGCAAATACGTTTCATTCCAAGGGTTAAAATGGTAAATACCTGCATTCAGAATGTTACAAATCTCCCCCACTTGAATTAGATTTCGTCCCCTAAGTCTGCTCCCTCGAATAATTCTAGATAGTGCTCCCTCATTTCGCCCTCTGGTTCCCACGTCCACTCAAAGCCCTTGCGGTGCTGCCATTACACCTTCACTAGACTCACCTCCTTGTTACGAAGAGTCTTAGTTTTCCTATCTAGAATCGCCAGGGGCTTCTCCACATAATTCAAGCGCTCATCAACCTGACTGTTGTTTAACGAGACCACTGTAGAAGCATCGACTACTCAAACTATGTTTAAGCACCCTTATCACCCACACACCAACATGCAAAGTAAAAGAAGCATCCAAATATTAGAAGATATGCTTCATGTATGTATTTTCGAATTTGATGGAAATTGGGATGACCGGATGAGTATCTCCTGTTAATTGAATTTTCATATAATAATAGTTACAAATCAATTATTAGGATGGATCTGTTTAAGGCATCACATGGAAGAAAATATCAATCCCTATTGTGTAGATACAAAGAGAGAAACGTCTCATCAGGATAAGTTTAATTCATAAGATATTAGAAAAGTTGAAATGATTCGAGAAATGGGTGTTGGTGGCACAAAAAGAGGTTTTTACCTAACTATTGTTAATATTAGGTGGACATTAAGTCCCCAAACCATATTATAACGAAAGTGAAGTGTAAAGAATAAATAGAAGACTTGAGGTGACTATTATATGTTATTGTTGCATACATGAAACATATCTTGAAAGTGTATTATTTGGGGAAATATTAAATTCAATTTGAAAGCTTGTCTAAGCATCATATATGTGTATACACTTAGGATTTACGGGTCACTTTTGGGAATTATCCTATTTTGTGTGTGTGACTATTTCATTTGTGTTGAAGTTTTTTCTTTGTGACAATTTCCTCTATGTGACACTTAAGCTTTAAGTTAAGGATATACTTTGCAAACCCATTCCATGGTCCCATGTGGGATGGTCACACATCTCAAAAATGTTGGACTTATAATCAGAGACTCTAGACAATTGTTAGGTGTGATGCTATTATCTTGTTTGTGCCATTATTCCATCGAAGCCATAATAAAAAGTGACTAGTTTTGAGTGTAGAAAACTTGGGTTAAAATGATATTGAAATTATTTTGTGAGTTTGACTTTAGAGTTGGATTATTTCCATCCATTTATTTTTTGAGTTTGACTTTAGAGTTGGACTATTTCCATCCAATTTCATTCGGAAGTTAAACTACAGGTTATCAACTAGGCTTTTCATGTCTTAGGTTACTATTTTGATGTACACTCAAATTTAGAGATTGAAGCATGTACAAAAGAGATATATTGGATATTCTTAAAATTTTAAGTATGTAGTTGTTCACTTTTGAGTTTTGTTTTGTTATAATTCAACACCCTCGAATATTAAACTTTCAAACCTTTTCATGTTATGTAAATTGTTGGGGAACTAATATAACTCTTTAAAAATGCTTAAATGTTTTTTAAAGACAATTTTTTTCCCTAAACTCATACGATGTGAGTTTCAATGACCTATCCAAAATTTCCTCAAAATTTCTGTGACATTTTAAGAAATGTATGTGAATCCAACAAAATACCAAATGTCAAATAAAAGGCACATTTGGTACATATTTGCAAATAAGAAAAACACATATATACCAAAATATATCTGGTTATGTTATTAATAATGTTAAAAGATAGTCAATTCTTAAGAAGACATTTTCCAATTTGTTCGTTTATGATTATTTCATTTTCTATATATCAAACTAAATCAATTATTTTTATAACTTAACACAAGGACAAATATAGAAAAATACAATCATTTATAAAAACTCTTACATATTGTTTTTATTCAGAAAACTTATATTTTCATTTACCTTTCACATAATTCAAATATACAATTTAATAAAGAAATTACCGGTTGTTTTTGACATTTATTTTTTTCATTTTCGTGTTAACATGAAAACAAAAATAAGTGACTTTGCCTCTTATATAAGGTAAAACATGATAAATAAATCATTTAATGAACGATCATTTATTCAAGCAAAAATAACTGACATTGTTTAAATTTTTTCCTTGCCAACTTAAAAAGAATAATGTTATGTCACAAAATAACAAGTAACCTCTAAAAAAAAACCTATATTTAAATAAATCTTAAAAATAAGGGAAAATATAAGAGTTTTAATACATATAAACAAAATATGAAAGATTTGTTAAATATTGATGGATAAATGGTTACTCAAATGATAAATCCACTAACTTGTAAGTGGGCCGTTTCCAATGGACTAAGTTAAGTTAAGTCCATCATGAAGCGCAAATTACTTTTCTCCCTCAAGTTTCCCTCTCATCGTCTGATAAATCTAGGGTTTTAAAGCAATGGGTTTTTGAAAATTTCCGATCTTTCTTCGCCCCAATTCTGTCAAAATCATCAGCCAAACACATCACAGCAGTTGAATCTCTGTTACAGGTAGCAATGGCGTTTTCATTCACGCCACAACAACAACAACCTTCACTATTTCAACCCCAACAACAACAACAGCAATCGCCGTTTCAACCGAGTGGCGGCATCCCCTTCTTTCAACCACAGCAACAACAGCTTCTGCAACAGCAACAGCAGCAATTGCAGCAGCAACAGAATCAACTTTTTCTGTTTACAAATGAGAAGACTCCGGCTACCTACGGGACTAAATGGTCCGACCTCCATCCCGATTCTCAGAAGTTTCTCCTTCAAATCGAGTAAGATTTATATGCATCCATAACTTGCGTTTTTTCCTTTTTGTTGATTATACAATGAATTTATCAAAATCACATGAAGAATCGATGTTCCTTTATTAGACGTATGTTTCCGTTGCAATTTCAGATGTCAATGAGTCTGATTTTCCGCCTTTAAATAGATCAGGATTCACAACACGTTTGCTAACTAATTGAATTTTCAAAACACAGCTGCAATTAGAATGATATCGGTGTGGGTTTTGCACAAACTTAATGAATTCTGAATTTGAATGTTACTTGTAACAGAGAGAGAATACTGGAGTATAGAGATGAAAGCCAACGTTTGGATCAGTGTGGAAGACTCTATGATTCTTCAGTCTCCAATGATGGCTTTGAGCTTGATGCAAGTCACATTGTTCAGGTACTTTCTTCTTAGTGTAAAAAGTAATGAAAAAAACTTCTTATCGACTTTATTTCAACAGGAACTTGGTGGAATCACTACAGCCATGGATCGACAAAAGCTTCTGTTACAAGAACTCACATCAAATGTCAAAGACATGCTAAGAAACACAGAGATTGCTGTTCGTTCCTTCATGATCCTCCGTTCCAGGTTTCAACACCCAAACAAAGCCACCACCACAACACCACCACAAGCTCCCGGAGCTCCACCAACCACCACCACCACCACCACTCAACCTACAACCTCCGCCATAGTACCTGTATATGATTTCTACACCGGCCTCCCTCGCAAACCCTCCCCATTCTTCCAACAAACAGTTGCCAGATTTGATAAATATCTTCACGAATGCCGCCAGTGGGTGGAGGAATTAGAACAGCTGCTTCTAGAATCTTCCAAGAACAACTCCATGAATTCCAACCCTTCGTTGCTTGAATCTCTTCCAAAAGTCATGTCAAACGTTCATGACTTCTTTGTGTATGTAGCATCAAAGGTAAATATATAACTAATAAACAAACAATTATGAATTTCATGAATCATGATTTGCTTTATGATTTCATATATTTTTTTTAAGGTGGAGAGTATTCATCAGTATATGGAGTCGATGAAAACCGCATATCTTTCTGATCAACGTGGAAGAGGAGACACAAACGATCCGTTTCTCGAGGCTGACCGGAGAGAAACCGCGAAACGGGCAGCTGCTGCCCGAAGGGTACATCCGACATTACATCTCCCATCTAACTCACAGCCATCTGGCACGTTACTTGCCAGCTCAGCAACACCTGCTGCTGCCACGTCATCTGCTGCTGCTGTTGCTACTCCACCTGTGGGGGCTGCTGCCAATGTGGCGTCTGGTTCAGGGCTGTTTAGTACTCCGTTTGGTGCCACGTCATCGTCTTCTTTGTTTTCAACTCCTGCTCCTTCTGCCCCGTCATCAAATTTGTTTGGATCGAGTGGCGGGACCCCTCAAACATCGATTTTTGGGGCGTTTTCGACTTCGACACCTGCGTTGGGGCCCACATCGACAGGTGGCGGATCCCTGTTTTCTACACCGTTTGCTTCAAATCCCGCAAGTGGAGCCTCCACATTTTCTACACCATTTGGTACAGGTAACCCTTTTTTTTTTTAATAAATTTTAATTTACAAACTTCTAAAAAGTTAGCAAGGACTGAGTTTGTGACCTTTGGTAAACCATAGGGACTATTTATGTAACTTTTGTTAACGTATGTTTCATTGTTTGTTTATTAATTTGTTAAATTTTGGTGTGAATTGAATATAGGGGCAGCAACAGGATCAGGGGCAAGCTTTAATACTCAATCAGTAAGTCAAAGTTTTCGTTGACTGTCTTAAATTGAAGCTTAGTAGATTTGTTTATTACTTGTATGTATTTTAATAGAAATAGATTGAAGTAGGATGCTATAAATATAATAAACAAAATCAATGAAAGTATTTTTTTTATTTTTGTATCTAACGATATTTATTTTTATGGTTGTTACTAATAGTAAAAATTGTCATGTTAATTACAGAAAGCAAGAGGTAAAAGTCGCACAGGAAGGAGGTAATGTCGTTTTTTTTTACCATTTCTTCTCGTTGTTTTTTTGTTTCGTTTTTTTTAGAGCATTTCAACTAATTATTGTAATTTGTACCCGAAAAAAATGTGAAAATTGAAGATCAATGAGATCCATTGTTTTAAATAGTAAACATATATTTTTCCTAATTGCTTCAAGTGTTTAGAATATTTAATTTTGTAGATCATTATAAAGTTCTATAGTTGTGGTTTCTTTTAAAAGATGTACCAATATTTTGCAGATCATTATAACACACAGTTTGAACTAATCAAACCGACATGTCATCATAACCTATTTGTGTCTGGCTAAATACACAAAAATAAAAAGTTTTTGACAATATAATGGTATATGATGAACCCAAAAAAAAAATTAGGGTTAAAAGTAAAACATAACAAAGCTGTATATATAACTGGTTTTATGACATTAACCCAATTTTAATATATCATTTTGATATTAATCATATTTGTTAATGGAAAAAACTTAAAACTGAGGAATATTGAAACCAAATTGAAAAAGACCGAACTGAAAAAGACCGGTCCTAAAAAAACCTAACTGTTTCGAGAACAACCTGAGACTATACACTTCTAATTTCACATCTAAAAGAAAAAATATAGGGAAAACTGCAATAAAGTTCCTACATATTGGCCTCATAATCGATTTAGTCTTTATATATTTTTTTTATTCAATTAAATCCCAAATACCGGTAATCGTATTCAATTTAACCCTTTGACCCGGTCAACAGGTCATCCAACTTTCAAAAATTACATTTTTGGCCTAGATTTCAAAATTTATTACAAATTTGGTCCAAAATTTACACTTTTGGCCCAGATTTTAAATTATTTTACAAATTTGATCCAAAATTTACCCTTTTTGCCAAATTTTAGGATTTTTATTATGAATTCATTCTAACTTTAGTTTTCTTTACAACTTTTTTTCTCAAAAGTTTGTTTCTAATATGTTTTTTTCGTTAAAACTCATATTTATACAAAAAAAACATATTTTCACATAAAAATCTTATTTTTTCTATATAAAAACTTTTCTAAAAAACTTTTTTGTATATGAAATATCTAATTATAAAAATAGGTTTGGATTATTTGTGTGATTTCTCTTAAAAAATCAATTAAGAAATTAAAAGTAACCCTAAATTATACTATTAAAGTATAGTTTGTCAAAAACTAGTTACACTCATTTTAATATTATTTATTTGTTCTTTAATCACATTTATAGGAAAAGTTTAAATAATAGAAGATGCTACATATTGAAAACTTCATATTTTTTGTTTCTCGCTGAATACATGTTCATACATATAGTTCATCATCACTTTGGATTTCTTTATTTAAACTTCTTTGTAAAATCGGATTAATGTGTCAATTTTGTTTGTTGTAATAACAAAAAATAACTATCTAGAATGGAGCAATTGTCATTTTCGATAAGGAGGTTTTTGGCAGAAAATGACATTTAACAAATGTAAAAAAGTATTACAAACGTTGATAGTTATAACTCCTACTGAAATCAATATGGATTGTCATATATGAGATTAGAACAACTTTTCGTACCATTTATCATATATATGTGATCGAAGGTATGATTTAATTTACGAAGATGCAACAGATTGAAAAATACATATAAATAACTATATTAAAATCTCATAGAAAAAAGAATACACACTAAATAGAACACATATTAAAATATCTATATTAATAGTATAATTTAGGGTTACTTTTAATATAGGGTAACTAGTGTAACTAGTTTTTGACAAACTATAATTTAATAGTATAATTTAGGATTACTTTTAATTTCTTAATTGATTTTTTAAGAGAAATCACACAAATAATCCAAACCTATTTTTATAATTAGATATTTCATATACAAAAAAGTTTTTAAAAAAAGTTTTTATATAGAAAAAATAAGATTTTTATGTGAAAATATGTTTTTTTTTTGTATAAATATGAGTTTTAAAGAAAAAACATATTAGAAACAAACTTTTGAGAAAAAAAGTTGTAAAAAGACTAAAGTTAGGATGAATTAATAATAAAATTCTAAAATTTGGGCAAAAAGTGTAAATTTTGGACCAAATTTGTAAAAAAAATTTAAAATTTGGGCCAAAAATATAAAATTTGAACCAAATTTGTAATAAAATTTGAAATCTGGGCCAAAAATGTAATTTTTGAAAGTTGGATGACCTGTTGACCGGGTCAAAGGGTTAAATTGAATACGATTACAGGTATTTGAGACTTAATTGAATAAAAAAAATATATAAGGGCTAAATCGATTATGAGACCAATATGTAAGAACTTTATTGTAGTTTCTCAAAAATATAAGTATACTTTCACATCTAAAAGAAAAAAAATATAAGTATATTCTCACATCTAAAAGAAAAAAAATAAAATACTTGGGCCTTATAGTATAACATAAATTTAAGTTTTAAAATTTAAAAAGTTGAGACTTGGGCCATTGAGGTGTACAAATCCCAAGTGCCAACCCTCTAATTGGGACTTAAGTCACAGTGTTTAGTATCATCGGACATGTCCCTAAAACTTGTAAGTTATAACTGTTACAACATATTTTTTCCGTGGTTTGGTTAAATACTTAACAAATTTTTATACATATGTTGTCATTTTAATTTTATTATTATAACGAACACAAAAATAAAGTAAGAAAAGTTAATATTATTTGAAAGTACAATATTTTTCTCCATCTTAGTTATTTAGGTTTTTTGGATATTAAAAACTCAACCTTGTCTTATAATTTTTTAAACCCCGTACTTTTTTGAGGAATATGATTGGAAATACCAACAAGATTATTTTTAGTTTCAGAAAATTCTTAAAGAGAAGGTTCACTAATAGATATAAAAAGAACTTCGACTATATTTCAAGCAAATTCCAAACCAATGCGATTGTGGTGTAATTTTGTTCTTCACGACAATATAATCTTGTTATTAACAGCAAATCTATGCAAAGAGTTTGCCTCCATTTTTTATTTTATTTTATTATTTTTATTATTATTTTTACATAAGCGGCCACTATATGACATTTCAACGACATATATATCCTTCAACCATAACTAAACTAGCACATCTTTGCATTGCTTTTTTTACCCTAATACTATTCATTTTATTAACCAAGTTGAAAATTTCTCAAATGGTTTGTTTGACCATGGGATCAAATTAGTATATGAAAATATGTGAAATTTGAAAAATACAAAATTGAATAGTGATAATTTACCGGACAAATTGAGAAGATTATACGAATATAAGATTCAAGAACATGAAATTTTCCGAGAATACAAGGTTAGAGAATGTTTTTTCAGTTTTGTCGCTAAACCAACCGATCACTATTTATACATATACTAGAGGCGCAATATGGTCAAACAAGTGCCAAAATGGCATGAAACGGACATATACCCATTAGGATTAAAAGTGCACAAGACTGAAAGCATGCCCTATAAGTGGCATATCAAGTTTAAACCTGAGTATCATTTTACTTGGTTTCATAGTATTAGGATTTATCTTTTTCTTTTGTGTTGATTGTAAGAGTGTTGTTTCCTTTTTGGTGGGAGCTAATGTCTTATGCAACCAAGACTCATCAAACTCGAACTCACATTACCAAAATTGGTCGAGTTCTTGACAAAGATCAGATAGATACATACCTACGTACCAATTTGGACATACAAAACCCAAACATAAAAATACTACAACAACCGGGTCAAAGGTCATGCGTTCAAAGTTGGTGACTTGGTCCTACTAAAAGTTAGGTCAACCGCAAGGCAACCTTGAAGGACCATATCGCATAAAAGAAGCCCACCGAAGCAGTTTATATACACTTGAACATTTTGATGGACAATAAATATCTAGAACATGAAACATTGAAAGTTTAAAACAATTCAATTTTTAGAAAACGGTTAGATTTTTTTTAAATAAAAGTTTATTTTAAAAATGATCAAAACTGCTGCCAAGCTACTTGGTACAACTGCAAACAAACTTAAACGTATATTAATGTACACAAAAAACACCATAGCTACCAATCATTTGGTAAAATGCAAATTCAACATGATCTCCAATCACTTTGTGGCATGTTAAAGGGAAACCAAGTCCCTTCTCGTTCCATTCCGGTAATGGAAAAAAACAATTTAAAGTTGTATTCTAACTAATCCCGACACTTCAAACAACCTCCATTCGTTAAACCCATTATAGAAATGACTCTAAGAAGCATCGTCACACACCCTATTCTAATAATGGGAAAACCAACCGTTCTCGGTTTAATGGCATCCGGACCTAAAAAGGATCACAATCCTATATACTTATTCATAAACGTTTTGATAATAACATACAAGTTTATTAAGAGAATTGCCCGCCAAAAAGATTGTTCTATTAGAAAGGAAGTCAACAAACAAGTTCAAAGACCCGACTTACAATAGGTTAGACAAACAACTTATTACATCACCATGATACCAACATTCAAACAAATGCATACTACTAAACCTAATCAAAATACGAGTTCTCTAAATCCTCACCTATCCAAGCCTGAAATTTATGGAAGGCATTCTTAACAAAGACACATGATCACCAAATATAAGATCTTTAATGCAAGATTTTATCTTCATATGCTATTGTTCAAAAGAGCGTGCACAACGCTTGAAGGGGAAGTTATGCTCAACTCGAAGAGCCTAATTAACAACACATCTATTGCTATATTGTGGTCATGCCACCCAGACATGACCAAGAAATGCAAGAAAACCAGGAAACTCTAAAACTCTTCCACATGATGAAACATACCTACACCAAACAACTAAGAAAACTCTCTCGAAGAAGTTTCCAAACAATTAACCAACTCTATTCTCTTGCCCGACAAGTGATGAGTATTATGCAAAACATATAAATCCTATGTGTGCATGCAACCCTATAAATTTGATCTATGTTTTCTCTAATTGGACATACAACTTGAACAACAAAATAGAAAACCCTAGCATACTAGCATATTTTCTAAATACACAATTAGGGTTAGAAGAATCATACCTTGATTGCTATATAGTAATAGCAATGCAAATCGTTGTGTTGTTGAAGCCTTGAGAGCAAGCGTCAAAAATGTCACGCCTCTAGCGGTTCACACCTAACACTAGCAATGGAAGATGATTGAGAAGGAGGAGAGAGGATCAAATTTTCGGCTAGCTCTTCAAAGGAATGAGTGGCCAAAAATGGTAGGGTTTAGGCTGTTTATATAGTGTAGTAAGGAAACACCATATAAACCCTAATCCAAGATAATCTTAAACCGGGTAATTATCCACATTCCTGTTTATCCACCAAAGATTATTCTAGAAACCATAAGGCCTATGAAAACCGTCCATACCTTATGGAGGGTTCTAGATTGCCTCTTGCTCAACTATTGAACAATTGCACTTCAGTCCTTGCACTTTTAATTAATTCCTTTAATCCCAAAATTATTTCCAGTTAATTTCTAATTAATATATTTTTCATAATATATTAATAAATCATTTATTTCAATTTATTAATCAAATAATAAATCAACCTCTTCCTCCAAAATCATCTTGTCTAGTTGCTAGTCTTGAGGGCAACCCAAAAGGATTGTGCTACTATCAATTCAAGTATATACCATGTATAGTTATGGGTTTAGACACCAAATCCAACAACAAGATCTTCACCTGATTTGTTAACTAAAGCCTTTCACCAAGAACATTAATAACATATTGCCTATGTTCAAGCACTTTACCTTGAAGTTTAACAAGCCTCTTACCATATGCTTTTAATGTAATACTTGTTTTCATAAAGATTACAATATAGCATATGTATGTGTGTGTTGTATAGCTTATGTCATTTTCTTGAATAATAAACCTTACCGATACATATATACAAGTAGTATAAGCTATGATTTAAAAGTGGATAAGAAAACAAAAGTTACGAAGTTCATGACGCGACAAGAAAGGGGTCGTGACCCTTTTTCGAAGCGGTGTTTTTAGTTACGTAAGTTAAACAGTAAGGACAACGTACTTATAACGGAATACGACACGAAGAGGACTTGTCGCAATGTGACTGAAAGTATATTACCCTTTATGGATGGAATAAGTCTGTTACATGTACCTTAAAAAAGAACTAGCTACGTCTACCAGACTAGGGGGACTTAGTAGTGTACCAAGTTAGTAGACTCTCACTTCGACACGGATAATCCACTCCCGGGCCAAACTACATATTGTATATGAGTCTGAAACTTGTTGCACATGCTAAAACATCACACAATATACTTGACGTCCACGACTCTGCCACCGAATAGTATGCCTCCCAGAACCCCACTCAATGCTAAAATATGAAAAGAAGACAATACCATGTACAAACAAACCAAACATTGTCTCCTCGCTAACACTATAAATACCTCATCCATAGAAGGTATTAGTAATCAAAAACTTACTCCCAAATTCTCTCTATGGCACTTAGACACTCTCTTTAGTATACACACCTAACTTAGGCAATAGGCATCAAAATGTAATTGCAGGACACATCCCCAATTTAAGGCTGGACTTAACCTTTCTTTGTAATAAACATGTTTTGAATCGCTAAGCTCAAGAAAGAAGACTCCAAATTCCCTATTTTTCCATCCGAAACCCTCTTCATCCGGGACTTGATTGCATCAATATCTATGATACCATATACTTTATTGGATCAAGATATATTGATGGATTTGAGGTAGACGCTAATCCGATTTGAAAACAACAGGACCAAAGCTATACCAACTCCCACTTTAACACTTAACCCCACCAACCATAATCACACCATTAGCATAATAACCGTAATTTGCTTATGTTTAGTCAATCGATTAGGTATGTCTATCGGGTCCCACTACATTATTGATCTCTTATGAAAGCATATAAGGGAAAGCACTTGCACACGAAAGCATGTATACAGAAGTAGCAAAGCTAAGAACTTGTTTTTTGCAATATAGTTATATTCTTTTAATAAATTGTATAACAAAATGTATTTCTTATTTGTTTATGCAACACGTTCAGTAAAATAATTTAGCAATTTAAAGAAATATTACTTTATTGTATATATAAATAATAAATGTTTCCCCTCTTATAATATCCATCCAAGACAGAATTAGATAGTGAGTATATGTTTAAGCATAAAGCTTTATTAGTTTTATATTGCAAGTGGATAATCCAAATGAATAAAATTAGGATTAAATTAGGTGTGAATATGATGGCGATCAGAAAATATTGTAGATGACATTGACATATGCTTGCATTGATTGGAGTCAACAAAGACTCACGATATATGATAGATTTTTGAATTGATAGGAATTCAAAACTTACCAATAAATTACATATATATATGTCAACTTTAAGTGGTTGCAAGTGTCAATTCCATCTATTCTCATTTCATTTCTCATTTCCACGGCATAATAATTTCCTAAAATTGGACCCATAAATTTAGAATTAGAAACGAAAAAGATTTAAGCAATTAATCAACGCGTGTACATAGGAACACAAATGTAAGTAAAGAATTTAAAAGACAGACCTGTGAGGAATAATATTAAATGCCTTTAATGTATCTCATATTTCCTAACATAAGTATAACTATCCTAAATATAAAGTAATTGCATCCTTTGGATCGGATGTTGTCTTGTTTTTTTATAATGGTTTAGACCTTCTTCTTATGCTAGCTTTTTGTTAGTTTTTGTTTGTTTTATATAATTGTCGTTTCTAAAAAAATATAAAGTAATTGCATCCATAACAGAGAATTTAATAAGAGAGTTGAATGAGATGACAAATTTAAATTTATTCAACGGATAAAATTTTATCATTATGAGATAAGAGTGGGGCATGTCATCAAACGCATCATGCTCATTATGGGTGTGAACACCAAGCCAAGGGTGGTCTGGTTGGCGTCCTTGTGAGGGATAAAAATTCCCATTCCAATAGTCATATGAGTGTTTAAGTAAAAAAATCAATTTTTTTAACCAAATTCATATACATACCAACATATACTTTACATCTTTCACATATTATTATATTCAATACAATTCTTTCTATTTCTCTTATAAACCTATGGATCAATTTGATTATGCAACAAAAAATGATGACGAGATGCAAATGTTGAACATGGAGTCAAAGCCAAACATCTCGGCAAAAGATCTCGACGACACGTTCAACAAAATGAAAGATCAAATTGGTGAAAAATTGGGCTTTTAATATTTCATATTTAAGTTTATTTTAGTTGTTATTATATTTTCGGTAATTTTATTTTTAGTTTTTTTAGTTAAGACAATTTTATTTTTTAGTTTTATTAATGTATTTTTATTTGAATTATTAAAGGTAAATTTTAATTTTTGTATTAAAATAATTAAGAAACTAAAATGATATTGGTGACATGAAGCGGTAACAATTTTCAAAAGTTGTTATTACAAAATGATTGGAAGTGATAGTGATATGACTATGTGACTGTATTTTTGGAATGGTTTCTTGATAGCCATTGATATTTAATGAATTTGAAGTTCAATAACTATTTAACTATTCAATGAAAAAACAAACATTTTCTAATTCTTAAATAAATATTATAAATTAGTTTTGGTAATGTTCTTCTATTAAACTTTATAAAGTTTTTTAAATTGTAAGAAAAAAATTAATAGAGTTGTAAGGAATGTAGAGTGATAATATGATAGTCCATTAACTGTATAAATATCTATGCATTAAGGATGTACTTCGTTAAATAAAAACATGTAAACTTTAAATTTTTTCAGTTTCTCAAGTTTTAAGTATGAACAAGATTGCCTTTCATGCTATATTTTCTTGTTTGAACTAAAAGTAAATGCAATATTGGATGATTTGTTTTCTTATGAACAACCTAATAACATAATCAAACAAGAATTATGCTAAAAATAAATATAGACTTCATGGGACAACATGTTCCTCATAAGATTACTTATTTTGTCTCATCAATTCTTGAATTTGGGCCCCCTTTTAAACAAATATGAATTCGATAGCTGACTACCACTAAGTTTTGTCCACTATGTAAAGACTATGATCTTACAACTTAACAGAATCTGCAATTCTTATCATCTACATACATCATGATAATCATCATCATCATGCTCATGATGGTTTGTTTTCTCATCATGTTATGTCTACATGATGTATATATAATACTTCACATATTCTGTTTTACATGTACTTAAGATCTAAAAACTAATAAATAGTACTATATATGGCTGCCAACTTTCTTTAACTTTAAATTAATATATTATGTATATGAACAATACCACATATTTTCAATTAAGGTTTGAGTATGTACGACTATAGAAAGTTCTGTTATTGATTTTATCTGCTACTAGACACTATAATGGTAAAATATTTAAATGACTAAAGAATTTGTTTACAGAAACTTTATGATATTTTGGGTTTTCTGACTAGTTTGACCGAGTCAAAATTCGTATATTACCTTTAAGTGCCCAAGTGTATTCCCACTAACTTTTATCAATGGATGTAAAGCTCATGCAAGACTGTATGGGTTGGACCATATATGTTCATGGGTCATGCTCAATCTTACATCACAAGTCATAATTATAATAATTGTACATTCAAACATGAATAAATAAAGTTAGAATATTTGCATAATTTAATTTCACATAAATGAATGAAAATTGTGTCATCTAAACATCAAAGATTGGTCCACAAATCATGAAAGCTCCATTCAAACATTAATTCGTGTGATTCAATCCAACAATGAGAGTGTAAGGATTATCTGCTTTACTCGTTGCATGATATTGATTTAAACATTACATGATACTTTTTAAGGGAAGATTCAAACTTCCATGGAAAGATAAATATTATGCGAAGGGAGCATGGACATGGGAATGTCAGAAAATAAGTTCTTCTGGCTAAAGTCTCCTTACTATATAAGCCGCTCTCCTCCAATGAATACATGTCCACATGGTTACAGCTTTGTCTACAAAGGACCATGGACCATGGATGCAGTCAGATCACTTTCTTTTTCAAGCGGGTCCACAAAGACTTCTACTGGAATTAGGGTTCCGGCGACATAAAAAGAAGAAGACGACGACGACGACGGAGGTGATGGTGGTTGTTACTTGATAAGGAGTCATGATGTGCACGAGCGGTGGTAGACAAGTTAATGGAGCACTTGATGCAATCGCAGGCATAATTGGTGGGCGTACAATGGGGGTTCACTATTCACATGCATACCATTACAATATTTTAAGTTTAAAACAATCATATCTTAAAATGTTTTTTTAATCTATATAATTACAAAGAGCTTTAATAAAAAGATATTTTTTTAATAAAATCGTTTTATCATATATACCACTAATTATATATGATTTTTTTTTTTTAAATTAACCGATCAAAATTTATTCAAGTATGACCGACACTTACCAAACTATTATCTTCTACTTAGATCTCACTTTTCTGCCAAACACTTACCAGACTATATATATTATAGTTACAAATGAAAATTATGTAAAAAGAAGATATTGGTGAAATTTCTTAAAATTTTGAAAGTAAATTAAATTAGGTGTTGAATTTTAAGCATTATAGACAATTACGATGTAATATTGTGAATTTGAATATTTAATCTTATATACCTTGTGGGTATATATATATATATATATATATATATATATATATATATATATATATATATATATATATATATATATATATATATATATATAAATAAAGTTCAATAGATAACTATTATTGACAATTAACAAAGGAATCAATTGTGAATGTCCAAAATTATAACAATCAATGGCTTAAGGAAGGGTTGTAGATTTGTACATTAGAGGCTCATATACTAAATTATACCAAAAAACTCACTTCGTGTTTTCATTTATTTTTTTTAGGCTATGTCTTTTTATAAAAAAACCCAAATATATACTAAAATTCATAATTTTTATCTTCTTTCCATAAACACACACACACACACACACACATATATATATATATATATATATATATATATATATATATACACACACACACACACCAAAATTCCTAATTTTTACCCATTATAAATATACATTAACATTGATGTATAAAAAAATTTCACCTTGATTTGGTCGGAATCAGATTATGAATCTAAACTATAAATAATTTAGTTTTTAAGATTCAAAATATGAATCTGATTTATTATTTCAACTCTTTGATCATTAACAAATTAACTTAATAAAATTTACTTGAAAATCAAAGTATATTACCTTGTAATTTATAATATTTTGACATTTTGATTAATCAAAAACTAGTTTTGTAAAATTCACAACTGAATTTATTCACATGGTAAAGAAGTATTCTGAAGATCTTACATATTTAGAATATATTAGAATCGATCCCTTAATTGAAGCTTGCAATAAAGAACAAAGAAACCTCAAAAAGCGTGTTTGATGAAAGTAACGACAACATGGCGAACTCCGACCCATGTCGTGGCATCTAGAAGATTCTCGACTAGAGAAGATTATCTTACCGAATACGATTAGGAAACTGATTGCCACGGCGTGGCAAGCATTTGGCCTCGACGTGGTGGCTAGTTTATGGTATGTTTTTCTCTTATATAAAGGATGAACTAGAAGGCCATGAGAACGGAATTTTGAAAGAGAATACTTCTAGAGAAACCCTAGAAGACCTGATTTTGACCAAGAGGAAGAGAGAAGAAAAGTGACTAGCAATAAATCGATTCAAGCATTCGTTTTACATGATTTTTAATTTAGTTAACCATTTGTTTAGTTGTTTTTCTATTACAATCATGAGCTAATATCTTTAGCTTTTGTTTAGTGTAGATGAACCATAATTTACTATGAGTTAATTTAATATCTATGGCTAACTAATGTTGGTATTTACTTGTGTTTGCTAGATGAATCCTTACATGTTAATGTTTCTATCTCTATTACCTTGCCCTCAACTTCTGTGTAGTTAATCGGCCATTAATTGCATGAATTTGTATTTCTAGTTGTCTATGACCATTAAATTTCTAGAGCTAGAGATTGACCATGTCCTGGTATATGTAATAAAGTTAGTTGCTTAATTGTGTTAAAGATAATTATTTGACCATAATAATTGCTTGTTTGTCCGGATTGACCATAGGAAGACAAACCTAGATCTAGTCATTCATAGTCCAATTATCAATAAAACAAATTAGGTGTTCTTAGTCTACATGACCATTGCTATTAAGTGCCATAAATTGAAGTTAACTATTTAGTCTGACCATGACAGTTAGTAATTATCAAATTGGTAGCCACCAAAAGTAATCCATAGTCAAAATTACTTACAGGAAAAGAAAGGGGATTCGAAGCTAAACAAAAGTGTCTTAATTCTTCTAGTTAAAATTCATTTTTAGTTGTTTTCTAGTTAACAGTTAACTAAATTTTTCTAAACTTGCAAAATCAGATAAAAATCTCCTTTCATTATTTTTCTGTTTAATAATTAGATTAAATTTAAGCAATTTTAATTTCCAAATTAACTCCATTCCCTATGTTCAATCCCGTAATTACTTTACTACACTACTATGCGACTAGGTACACTGCCTAATTTGTGTTTAGTTTAGTCAAATAGATAAGGGTTATAAATTTAAAGCTTTCAAAAGTGTATACATATAAAACACATCAAAGTTTTTGGCATTGTTGCTGAGGAATCAGTTGTTCAATTAGTGTTTTAATTGCTATAAGTTAATCGATCCTTTTCGTGAGGTCAAATTCACAGGAAGTTAATTTTCTATTTAAATTCAGTTTTCTATGAAGGTAGTGTCAACGACATGGAGATTCATCTTCCACGACATGGTAACTCGCAGTGCAATTTTTGATTTATTTAGTTTTTTTTTTTTTTTTTTTTTTTTTTTTTTTTTTTTTTTTTTTTACATGTTTGCTTTTGTAGCACATGATCATGGGATCTTCTTTTACAATTATGCTACCCCTTGACGATCCAGAATCTGCATTTCACAAGAAAAAGGATAAAAAAAGTCGAAGAATCAAGTAGTAGCTTCAAATCCGATAAAATTTAAACTTTTGAGAAGACTCCGAACAAGAAGGGAGAAGGATACGAACCAGAAACATATAATGATTAAGAAGGAAAGGATAAAAGCGAGAGAGGAACACCCAACAACACAATGGGAGACATAACGATATGATGGAGGAAGACTACTGTTAGATGTATTTTATATGCATCTATTAGCATATTTTTGTCAGTTTTTTCTTATAAAATGCTAACTATTTCCCCTTTTTTTACTATGAATTGTGCACTTCTCATTATTTTTATAGAATGCCTATACTACTCACTTTTGTTATGATTTTCATAGCAAATTAGCATGAACTGAGAATACGACACTTTGAGGATGCGTTTGATGAAGTATTGGACCCAAATTGGTGCTTGGATCTTCTAGAGGATGCTGAGGAATTCTTGGAAGCTACTGTTATGAAGGAAAAAAGGACGTTTCACTAAAAATACACAAAACTCGATCAAATTATAACCAAATTGGATCATGTGAAGCCTTTGAGGATTGTTTGTCTTAGTATGAAGTCTCAGGAAGGAAAAAGAAGAAAAAATTGATTGAATTTTCCTTGAAAATTCGACCGTGTTGATGGTTCGCACTCAGAATCCCTCGAGTTTTAGTTAAATGCCAAACACAAGCGTGCTTTGATCGAAGTCCCAAAAAACTCGATTGTGCCTAATAAAAATTTGATCAAATTTATTACCGCGTCTTATCTGAAAATATAGTTAGCACCCTAAGACAATCTTGTCACCCTAATCTTCGACCATTGACGATTCTTGACTAAAGAGAGGCGATTTTCTGAAGATTCCAAGTGCTAATGAAGATCCGAAGAACACAATTTGATCCGTATCATCAGTTTAGTAAGATTAGACATCCAAAAACCTTATTCTATCTTTTATAATTTGTTTTTAGCCATATCAGACTAAAAACCCTAGATTTCAGTTTTGAAAAAGACTCGACTTTTCATACAAGTAATCATTATACATGATTTTTGATTGTGTTTATTATTTAGTTTGATTAGTTTTATGCTTAATTGAACGTTTGATTTTGATTCAATTTTTTTGGTCACTTTAATTGTTTTTGAATCATTCCATTTATCTAATTATCTTTATTAATCAGTAAAAGTAACAAATATTAGATTGGTTATGTCTTAGTATTAACTCTAATATTATAAACTGATCATACAAGTTTTTATGCTTCTGAGCTTGTGAGAAGTATTGGACTCTCCTGGGAATTTTACACTATATCTAATGCTACTTTTCTTAATTAATTAAGAACTTATTTAGTTAATTTTGTAAAAAGTAAGGTTTTATTCAAAGAGCGAGTTTTGGTTAAATATTTTAGTAAAAGAAAACTGTTAGAACTTATTAATGATTTTCAGTACCAGTTTACACAGTACACAATTCAAATAATCGTGTTGAAAGTTATTTGCATGATTATGAGAGCCACCGCGAAACTAAAATTGCTTTTACCTTTTAAAATTTACTCAAGTATTTTGGTAGTGTTTTCTTTTATAAATTTATGTTTAAATTAGTTTTAATAATCATAAAATCCTGCCATTTTAATTTCTGTCAGACTAGTGCGTGCCTTACGCAAGAAGGGCATAGACCTTAGGATGTATCCCTGTGGATTTGACCATACTTACCTGTACTAGCCCTTAGTGCATTTGAGAAATATTTGTATTCATATTATCTACTTGTTTATGCGTTGCGACATGCTTTTAACAAATTGGCGCCATTGCCGGGGACACGACAAACACTAACCGTTTCGTTCTTTCCCAAAGCACCATCATCCTCGCCTTCTCCCAACCCATACAAAATTACTCACCAACACCCTCAGCTAAATTTAGAACAACAAATCCTCTGATTCATACTTTGAAACAGAACCAACCATGAGTGACAATGGAGACAATCAGGAAAAGACACTCAGAGAATGGGCAAAACAAGAGGTTACACAATAGACTCTATGTATGACTTTTCCAGAAGCTCAGAACTTTAAGCTGAAGTCTAGATTAATCCATCTGCTCCCTAATTTTTAAGGCCTTGAGAACAAAGACCCGCACAAATTTCTCAAGGAGTTCCATGTTGTATGTTCTAGGATAAAGCCACATGGTATTACAGAAAACCGGATCAAGCTAAGGGCATTCCCCTTTTCATTCCAGGATGCAACAAAAAAATAGCTATACGATCTTCCTTCTGGATCTATCACCACATGGAACAAGCTGACAAAACTTTTTATGGAAAAATATACTCAAGAAGAGAAAGTGTCCAATCTTTGTAGAGAGATCCTCACCATAAAGCAAGGAAAAATATAAGCTCTTCACACCTATTAGGAGCGGTTCAAGAAGTTGATGGTCTGATGCCCGCAACATGCAATTAGTGATTATCATTTTTATCAGTGTGTTTGTGAAGGCTTAATACCAATATACAGAAACTAATCAATTCTTTGAGTGGTGGTTCACTTACAGATATAACACTAACTAAGATTCGGATGTTAATAGAAAAATTGTCGATCGAATCAAAACAATTAGCAAATAAAGAAGAATGGTACCCATATCAGCCAAGAAGAGTAAAAGAGATCAACAATGCCCATCTTGAATCTCAAATATCATAATTGATGAAGACTATTCTCTTACTGATGAAAGAAAGGGTGTTGAGAAAAATGTCAAATCATGTGGGATATGCTTAAAGATTGGGCATCGAACATACATGTGCCCAATATTACAGGAAGACACTGAAGCTGTCCAGGCCATAGGAGGTTATCAAGAACAAAAATAGGGACCGTTTGACCAGCTGCACAACAATCAAGCTTGGGGAGGATTCCAGGACAACAAATTTCTGCAAAGGCTTCAACCGAACTACCCACAGAGACAATAGTACTAGTAGCCACCTAGGTTCCATCAACTTACTTTTCAGCAGAATCAACAACAACCCAATTTTCCATAACCACCTATTCAACAGCAAGCCAACAGTTCTAGAATGTCTCTAGAAGACATTGTTAAAATTCTAGCTACCAATACCTAAGCATTTCAGAATGAGACCAAGTCTAGTATCAAATATCTGGAGTAGTAAGTATCACAACTCGTGAAATTGATGAGCAAGCTGGAAGCACAAGAAAAGTTCCCATATCAAACTAAGAAAAACCTAAAGCACAATGCTTGTGATGTAACTCTAAGAAGTGGTAAAAACTACAAGGGACCAGATCAATAGGAAGATGAAGAAGAAGAGATGGTGATTGAGCAAGAACCCGATATAACTAAAAAGTTGCAGAAAAATGACAAGCCTGCAGAAGTTGAGGTAAAAATCACTCTTCCTTATCCTTCAAGATTGAAAAACACACACAAAAAAAAAGAGAATGAGGACAGAGAGATTATTGATTTCTTCATAAAATTTGAGGTAAAAATCCCAATCCTAGATGATATAAAATAGGTACCTCATCATGCAAAATTTCTGAAAGAATTGTGTACCTCCAAAAGAAAATTGAAAAGTAATGAAACAGTTAAAGTCAGTGAAAATGTTTCAGCTATTTTAATTACAAAAAAGGTTACCCCCAAAATGCAATGCTCAAGGAGTATTTACTATTCCTTGCAAGTTGTGGAGTCGTTCACTGCCTCGTGCCATGCTGGACTTAGGAACCTCAATAAACGTTTTACCTTATTCAGTATATGAAAATATTGGGTAGGGCTACTAAAAATAATCGGTATTATCTTTCAGTTGGTTGATTGTTCAATGGTACATCCAAATGGTGTGCTAAAGGATGTTTTGGTCCAAGTGAATGCGTTAGTATTTCTCGCTGCCTTTTATGTTTTAGATATGGGAGATGATGACTTAGCGAATTCTAGTTGTATCCTTTTGGGGAGACCATTATTGAAAACCGTAAGAACTAAAATAGATGTTTATGATGGCACCCTTTCTATTGAATTCGATGGTGAAGTCATCAAATTCAGTATTTATGATGCCATGCATTATCCAGACTATGTTTTAGCTCTTAATTTCATAGATGTAATAGAACCATTAACTGCATAACATTTGAGATTACTAACTGTGAGCCATTAGCATTAGTACTCCGCAGAAACATGTCTATTTATCCAGCCTAGGTACTATCAGAAAAATATGTTATTGAGAACAAAGTGTAGGGAAGAGCAACTCACATGGATCAGCAGAGGAAGCTCATGTATGATACTCAGATTTTGAAGTTACTTGAATCTAACTCTAAAATTCTTTCTTCTATAGTGAAATCACCCATCTTGGAGCTCAAGGTATTACCAGAACATCTGAAGTACACATATCTTGGGGAGAAGGAAGCACCTCCAATTATCATATCAAACAATTTGTCAGAAAATGAAGAATCTGACCTGATCGAAATTTTGAAGCAATACAAGAACGTGATTGGTTGGACCATAGCTGATATAAAAGGACTCAACCCATTTATATGCATGCATAAAATTATGAAGGAGGAATATTTAAAGCCTTCCAGAATAGCCCAACGAAGACTGAACACACCAATGATGGAAGTAGTTAAGAAAGAGATTATGAAGTTTCTAGAAGTCGGGATAATTTATTCGATATCTGACAACAAATTAGTATGTCTAGTTCAGATCGTTCCAAAGAAATATGGAGTAACATTAGTGGAAAATAAAGAGGGAGAGTTGGTCCCAAATCGAGTTGAAAGTGGATTGCACGTCTGTATCAACTACAGAAAATTAAACGCAATCACTTGAAAAGATCACTTTTAACTGCCATTTATCGATCTGATATTGGAAAGAGTTGCTGGGAAATTGCATTACTGTTGCCTGGACGAATTCCCAGGCTTCCATTAGTTCTAGTTTCACTTGAAGATCAGGAGAAAACAACCTTCACCTTCCCATTTGGAACATTCGAGTATAGACTCATGCCTTTCGGACCCTGCAACACACCTGCCACCTTCCGAAGGTGCATGGTAATTCTTTTTTTTTTTTTTCAGAATATGTAGAAAATATAATAAAAGTCTTTATGGATGATTTTACTGTGTAACGTACCCTTTTCACAACAAAAAAATTTCATTTTATTAAGGTAAAACTCCTTAGTATAAAATCCATGTTAAGAAACTCATTTTTTCCAAATTACATTTGTTGAAAATCAAAGTAATATAATAATGCAGAATCTTCATTGCTGCTGATGAATGTGTACAACCACGCCTTCGCCTTCTTATGATAACCAATGATACTTGAAAAACAATAACAGTTGGGTAAGCACGAAGCTTAGTGAGTTCCCCTAAGATACCCCGCATAACAAACAAACAGGCATGCATATAGGATCCTCAGTCACCGGACTGGAATACCCCCGACCCACAGTCTCCCAACTAGAATGCCCCAGGTTTGTTAGCCTACTGCCTCAACCCAACCAGTGGCAACCCAAAATTTATTCCGTCATTTAAACCTGTTTCCGTTAATAAAATATTCTATTTTATAAAAGTTTCGTTAAATTTGGGTTCGACAAATAAATAAATGTTTTATTTATTTGTGTTCTATGTCAATATTGTCGTAATAAAATAAATAAAAGCAAGTAGATTACATTTCCATTTAGCTGGAAAAAGTTATTTTTATTTACGACCATTTAACCGGGTAAAAAGTTTAAACCCCGTTAAACATCAGTATCGGGTAATCGTATACCGGGTACCCCCCAAGCCTTATATAAAGGAAAGGAGACACTCCATAGAAACCTTTTACCACACTAGACCCATTTTCTCTCTCTACTCTCTCTCTTCAAGTTCGTTTTCGCCTCAAAACCGCGAGTTTCCGCCTCCAAAACGTAAGATCTCTTATCCTAACTTGTTCTAGACATCAATTATTGTTGTATTAACCCAAAAATCGATCATAAAGGCTGTAAAGGAGGAGTTTACGGCCTAAGAACCTCCTTAGGCCGTAAACCCTTAAAATGTGGTCAAAAGTCCCAAACTTCTTCCCTTTAAGCTTAGAAACTAGTTTTGGACCTAACCTAGAAGTGTTTGAACCTTAAATCAACCATTTTTAGGGTTTGGAAGAGGGTTTACGGTCCAAGCACATGCTTAGACCGTAAACACCCTCTAAACATGAAAACTAAGCCCAAAACACTTCCAAACCACATTTAGGCTTGAGATATGGCTTAGGGACTTGCTATTTCGGACTTGGAACACCTAAACATCAACATATGAGGGGTAAACTAGAGTTTACGGCCCAAGCATATGATTAGACCGTAAACTCCCCTAAATCATACCAAATGAAAGTTTAAGCCCCTAAGGAGCCTTATACCTTCACTAGAACATGTTAGGATTGAGCCAAGAGCCTTGTAATCAAAGATTGGAGGTGTCCAAGAGTTTACTACCGTAAACTCCCAAAGAGTGGTCTTTGGACTGTAAACTCCAAGGGAGTATACTTTTAGAACCCTAAACACCCCTTTAGCCTTGTATGATACCTTAGAACCACTTCTAGAACCACAAAAGGGCTTGAAACCACTCACTTACACTCCTCCCATGAGTTTACGGCCGTAAACTCATAGGGGATGTGGTCTCCCAACCGTAAACTCACTTAAGGTGAGTTTTAGGAGAGTAAACTCCATGGTGAGGTCTTATACTCTTTCCTTGCAACCCATTAGCCTTCTAGCACTCAACCATAAGACCTTTAATAACATTAGGATGCCTATATGTGTTTAATTAGAGTTTAAATCACTAATTACTTGTAAACATATGTCTTCATATGTTACTAGGGTCATAAAGGGTGTACAAGTCTCTACTTGACACCAAACGCTCATCCGACACTTCCACCCGATCTACTCATTTCAGGTGAGTTCATACCCCTTAATGAACTTTTTTAAATGATTTTACATGGTTTAGGGGGGGATACAAGTATAAATTCTACAAGTTTTATTATTAAATCATATGCGATTCACAGATTATCATTAAAAAGGGATTTTCCTACACTTTTAGCTGTTTTCCAATAAAACTATTTTAGTTGATTATCAAATGCATTTTCAAGATTAAATTGTTATTAAACTGCTTTTAAAATTGTGTTTAAATTTCTTTTCTTTTAAAATATATCTACACTAATATATTTATATAAGTAAGGCTTGAAGGACTTAGGACCGATAGCTCGCCTTATTTCCTGTTCTTGTTTGATGTGGTCTTAGGGTATCGATTATCCTTCCGACTGTCGTTGATTTCTTAGTTATATATCATATATATTTGTGTTAGATATGAAAGTCTTCATCTCAATCAATATCTTTGTTATTCAAAGGCACGAAATCATACACTCTAGTTAGCTATAATAGGTATAGCTAAGACTACTACTCGTTATCTCTACTACTGCTATACTCACTATAACAGCTATTACTACAAGTTAATACTCGTATAATAGAACACTCTAAGAACTATATGAAAGACTATTATACTATAATACCAAAGAATACACAAATCTAGAGTATAACACACTATCCCTCTATAAGACACTCTATTGCGCTTACACCATGTGACCAGGGCTTTCTGGAAAGAAGGCAACACTACACGTATAGATCTATACGGGGCAGACACTATTACATCCCGACTGCTAGCTACAGTCCGAGCCGACTAGTCCCAGGGGTGGCACTACATCACTACACTACGCATGACCGGGAAGGTCATTGGGTTCTCTATTATCACTCCAGTCTGGTTACATGAGGGGTTACACCTTTATTCAACATAATACACTAAGACTTAAGTCTAAGCTAACATCCCGAAGTAAGTAAATATCTAATACTAATGGAAGTTTGCACCACTACTACTGTCAACAGGCATAACTTTTCTTCACCTATGTTACTCACATGAGATTTATTATTGTACTTTTACAACTGAAGGTTTTCAATGATAATACTTACACACAACTCAAAGGATTTAACTCACAAAGTACTTTTCTGGAAAATATAGGATTTTCTAGGGATTTCTACTATTTATAAACATAAATTTCAGTCTTATTCTATAAGTTCGAAAACACTTTTATACAACAAAGACACCAAATTCTTATGAACTCACCAGCTTTATGTTGATACTCGTTTTCAAAATAACTTGTATCTTCAGGTCAAAGATAAATAGGTACAGGTGCAGCTTTTGGAGAAGATGGAGCACATACAAGACCCATCCTTTATTTTGTTATACTTTTGGTGTCTATGAAACTTTACAGAACACGTTTGTAATTAAATTTACCATATATATGTAATGGTTGTTGTTGCTTGTTTTTACTATTATGCAATTGTTATGATATTGTACATGACGTCCTCCACCTAAGAACGTATTCCGCCGTTATCGGTTTTGGGGTGTGACATAACCGCTCTTCTCGAGCCTTCATGCCTATGGCTTACAGCCGACTCGCACCTGGTCTCTTGGCTTACAACACACAACAGGACCGCCTCAACCTCATCCGCCATAGTATGTCGACATATAAACAATCAAGGATCAAGTAGGTACATAGTAAATGCAAACACCAATCATATAACTCACTACTGCCTACTAGACATGTCACAACACATTGCTCCACTACCAACTAATCTTTATGGAATACAAAGCTATAAGTAACCATATGTGAGATAGCCACCCGGAAAGATGATCCTACTCTAGAGCCACAACCAACCAAGGAATATGCAAGAAAGCCTAGATCAAGATTCAAGTGTTCTCAATCTATCCTATACATGACTACATACAACCCCTAGGGTAGCCTACTGGTACTCTAACCAACATACCATTACTGATTCATCCTAACACATAAGGATATATATATATATATATACATACATATATATATATATATACATATATATATATATATATACATATATATATATATATATATATATATATATATATATATATATATATATATATAGTTAGAAGATCACTACATCATAGCAACATCCTATACACCAGGATACATAACCAACTCTCCAAGGAATGCGTAACCATATGTACCCATAGGTGAGATAGACACTCGGACAAATGATCCTACTCTAGAGCCACAACCAAACAAGGAACATGCATGAAAGCCTAGATCAAGAGTTCCCAGTGTATCCTACATAACGATATACAATCCATAGGGAATCCCTCTACTAAATCATAACCAAAACTAGTGGGCCGACATTGGTGCCTTCGACCCGCATGTACAGTGAGGAAAACTCACCTGACTCAAAGAACCTAGAAACATTGCGAAGTGCTCCTCTATCTGCACAGCTTGATCCCACGAGCCTTCTATCACCAAAAAAATGGAAGAATCTTAATCAACAACCCAAACTGTTCAAGTTTGACCCAATGTCAAACTGTTCAAGTTTGACCCAATGTCAAACTGGTCAAACAAGTCAACGGTAACGGTCAACAAAAGTCAACAGTTAACTACTCATCACGACGTGACACTCTATTGGTCACGTCGTGAGCCATTAAAGGGAAAAATAGTCGCATCCTTCATTCCTCACGACATGATAGACATAGGCTCACATCGTGAACTTCCTAAATAACATATTGATGAATAAAACCCCTTAATCCATTAAGCTGCTAATACATCTTTTCCAAAAGGCTTGCTAACATCCCAAGAACCATAAAAATAGATGCTTTAATGTCTTGCATGTCCAATGCAATACTTGAGCTCAAAATTGGGTATTTATGAAGAAAAAGAGGTCAAAACTTAAGCATGAGCTAAATATCACCCAGACTTCAGATCCACCGCATAGGGAATCCCTCTACTAAATGATAGCCAAAACTAGTGGGACACTTCGGAGTCCCAACACTCTAACTCATCTAACCGTGGATAATCATGCATAAAGCCTTAGATCTAGCAACAAGGAATCATAAAGCTTGAATCTTGGTTACTCACAAAGGTCCAGAGATATTGCTAGAAGGTGAAAAGGAAGCTTCCAAGGTGTATCTTTTGTCCAAAGGTGGCCCCTTCTTCTTCAAGCCACCAAAATACTACCAGAAGCTCAAAAATCAAAATGAGAGGATATGGTTAGGGTTTTTCTGTGTTTGAGGACGAAGGAGGCTGTTAATGAACCCTAAAATGAAGTTTATGGGGTTTAAATACAAAGACAACCCTAAAAGATCATGGGCTTGGGATGCAGCGCATCTCACGTCGTGAGCACTTGTGTCTCACGTATGAGCTCAGTTAAACCAACATTTTTCATTTAACCACTTGTCACGTCGTGACCTCTCTATGGTCACATCGTGACACCTAGTTTTACCTAAAAACCTTGCATTTGACTCCTTGAAGCCTTAAACCGATATGTTTTGGAAACTGGGTGTTACATACAATCTATTGTGACTCCTTTGATATCTGTTTTAAAAACCTCATAAAAATTCATCATTTTACAGTCGACTAAGGTCTGATTTTGGGTCATGTAGTGTCAAAGAGGTTTAGAAGTAGACAAAGCTAATAGATATTATCAAAAGCTTACCCTACCCGAGGAGTGTTCGGAAAGTGCACTCTAGTTTTACCTAAAAACCTTATCATGACACCTAGTTTTACCTAAAAACCTTGCATTTGACTCCTTGAAGCCTTAAACCGATATGTTTTGGAAACTGGGTGTTACATACAATCTATTGTGACTCCTTTGATATCTGTTTTAAAAACCTCATAAAAATTCATCATTTTACAGTCGACTAAGGTCTGATTTTGGGTCATGTAGTGTCAAAGAGGTTTAGAAGTAGACAAAGCTAATAGATATTATCAAAAGCTTACCCTACCCGAGGAGTGTTCGGAAAGTGCACTCTTTTCTTGGCCATGTAGAATTTTACAGGAGGTTTATTAAAGACTTTTCTAAGATCATAATGCCTATGTGTCAACTACTACAAAAATGCAGAGTTTGACTTTACTGAAGACTACAAGAAAGCTTTTGACTTGCTAAAATTATGCTCACATCAACTCCGATTATTAAGTCACCAGATTAGAGTCTGTCCTTCGAGATTATGTGTGACGCGAGAAATAATGTTGTTGGAGCTGTATTGGGAAAAGGGAAAGATCGGGTGCCCCATGTTATTTATTATGCCTCAAAAACATTGGGCAACGCACAAGAAAATTATTCTACAATAGAAAACGAGTGGATGTACATTGTTTTCATGCTAGAGAAGTTCAGAAAATACTTGATGGAGACAAAAGTTATAATTTTTTCTGACCACACAACCATTCAATATATCCTCATGCAAAAAGATTCAAAGCAGTTCAAGTCCGCTGACAAGAGTTCAGGATCAGTTAGAGGGAGGTGCAGATCTTTTGTATGTCACATGTGTGGCAAGTAGGGCCATTTTGGTAGAGATTATAGGCAGAGTATGCAAGTTTGTTTCCATTATGGGCAAGAAGGCCACATACAAGCTCGTTGTCCTTTTCTCATTTTCGGTGGTGTGTTGGATCCCACACCCCTAGCTTGGCAGTTACCCAACGACCGTCTTGAAACGACCGAAGTCCCGAGGACTAAAGGTTGAGTTGGCAATGCTTCTATTTAGCAATTGTGGTGGTATTGCTATTCAACTATAATTTATGTTTGTGTTTCAAGTTCAGTTGTAATCCAGGATGATCAGTGGAATGGAATTATCTTATTTAGCTTTGCTTAAGTTGATTTCTTGTTATGAATGGGTTAATTATTTTGTCCTCGATTGCATGCGTGTTGAAATTTAGGATATTATAAGGATTCAGATTCTCTTATGTATCAGGATATCAGTAGTTGGGATCAAGTGGTAGATCTCAAGTTAGTTTGGGTATAAAAGGATTGTGAACTTGTCAGACTCTAGCATATCTCAAGTGTGGGAGGGTGGAACCTCACAGCAGGAAGACCTTGTGCCAAGGTTCGGTTCTCATTTAGAATTCTCCAAGTTCAAGACTTCCACCTGACTGCTGAATCTTTCTGTTTTGCATCAAGATCATTGTCAGCTGTTGGATTCCCTTCAAGTCGTATTAGTTTTAGTTGTGGCATCATATGTAGGGTGTGTTTGTGCTTTAGACTTGAGGATGTTAAGGCCCAAGTTGAGGGATGTGATTAGGGCTTCTTCTCTATTCTTGTTTTATTGGGGCTTGGAGGTCTGAGTCATGGCCCAAAGACCTAGTAGGACCAGTTAAGTTTTGTTAGGTACGAGTGTTGCTGTTGGTTAGTGGATCGGGGGTAGGCCCAAGTGTTGATGTTGGTTAGTGGATTGGGGATAAGATCGAGTCGTTGCTAAACTCGACGAGTAGAGTCATGGATAAGGATGGTTAAAAGGATAGGGACTCGACGAGTGTACGGCCTAACTCGGCGAGTCAGGTGAACTAGAAGTTGACTTTGACTTGGACTTGGTTAGGGGTAAAATAGTCATTTTACCCTAAGAGTAGATATCAGATTCTGACTGAGTGTTTTGTGGGGATTATAGCCGGAGGATTTTCAGAGCAGTAGCGAACAGAGGGTTCCCCACACAGATTATCAGCAGCTGCTCGTGCGAGGTGAGTTACCTTCCAGTAGAGGTGGGTCTAAGGCACCAATGTCGGCCCACCAGTAGGAGTTGTATATTAGATGATTGTCTTTGTGATATTCATGTAGGTTTGCTACTACCTGATATGTTATGAGCTAGTATGATATGATATTAGATGCTAGTAGCAGTAGGGGAGATAGTGTGACATCCCCTAATTTCTCGGCTAGAAAAGACCGATTTAATTTATGCTTTTTAAAATCAAATCAGAGAAATCTTTATAAAAGATGTTGCGGAATTGGTCCCCAAAACAAAATATGATAAAAGTTTGTCAAAACCTTTCTTTAAGAAATATATCATTTCCTTTTTATATCAAAACCTTGGGTTGTCATGTTCCGATACAGATAAAAAGCATAAACAAGACATTATAAGCCTTACGACAGTTATTTGTAACTACTGGCCTATAATCCAAAATTCACTCGTCATCATCATCCGACTATGCTCGGGGTCCTCTACCTGTAATATAAACAGCTGAGTGGGTCAGGCTTGGAAGCCTGGTGAGCATATAGGGTTTTCAACCCACAATACATAAATATATTATGTTTAAACATCAATCAATCAACCGAATTACCCCAAACCCCATTATTTTATTTATTTCTTAAGGGTTTACCCTAAGAATCAACTATCACTCCTTCCTAAGGATTCATCCTAAGGAATAGACACAAAGTCATCTCGTGATCGGGGTTTATACAACTGGAACTAATTCCATAGCTGCCAAAGTTTATTCAACATGTGCTAAGTCCATAGCTCTCATTTATCGGCAGTATTATTTACAGGTATTCTCTCCTGCAATACATGTCAATGGGTTTTTAGAGTACAACAAATGAACATATAGTTCATTACACCTACAGGTTGCGGGCTTGCTAGTGCTCCATAGACTGTCTAGAATAGTCCATGGTTGTCATCCATACTCTGCTGAATGACCGAGGCCAACAATTTGGGTAAGTGATTCTCTCAAATTTTCACCACTCACCCTCAACTCATGATCAATATTATTGATCATATCCTTTATCTAACTCACCTTTCATCATACCCACTATTTCATCTACCCATGTTTTACCCAACATTTTTCGTAGATAAAAATACATATATAGTTTAAATTATTTAAAAACATGTATAAATCATTCCTTCAGCACCCATATCAAATAAGCAAACAATATATATTCACACAACACGTATTTTATGTAAAATACTTCATATCTATGTGTAAGGTGAAAGTAACTACATAGTCACTTGATTTAATGAAAACCGGGCAGCAATTCGTTTCCTAAAACGATCGTTTCTAATAAAACCAGGAGTTTTATTGAGAAACCGGGCTTTGTAAAAGTCGGGCTTCAAAACCGAAAAGATAAATTTTCCGGGCTTCACAAGCACTTCGTGGAGTATTCTGGGGTTTACAATCGATATCGGGGCTTCGGGGAAGGTTAAGGTGAAGAAAAGATGAAGAAAGGGGTGAAAAATGGCAATTATTCAATTTTGCCCGAGAAGGCTCGCAGGTCTCCTTCTATTTATAGGGTCCGAAGTCGGCTTCGGTGGTGGGGTCCGCAGGCGAGGGTGCGCAGGTGCGAGGGAATCGGTGGCAGCTTCTGATTGGACCGCGGACTCGTGACCCATGTGCGATGCTCGGACCAGCTGCGAGCTTCGAATTGGTCAGCAACCTCGGTTGGACAGATGCTCGGTTCGGATTGGGCCTCCTTCTTGGTCGAATCAGAAACCTACACGCGGGTCGGATCACGTGGGTTGCATGCGAGGATCGCGTGGCTACTGTTCATGCAAGGGTGACTCAGCAGATTTCGCCACGTGGCATATGCGAGGCGAGGACACGTGGCAAAAGCGTGACTATGCGAATTTTCTCGATTTTTGTGCAAAATTTTCTAAAATCCATAACTTTCGCATACGAGCTCCGTTTTTGATGTTCTTTATATGCACGCGTAGCTAAAATTACGCTCTACAACTTCCGTTTAGACTTCGTCGGCTAATTTTGACTTTAATTTTTAGATTATTATTTTTAATAGACCGGGACATGAAATCTGTTAAAAATTCATAACATCTTTATCCGACGTCCGTTTTCGTCAGACTTTTTACCGTTGTGCTACTAATGACGAGACCTTAAGTTCTCATTTAGGTTGTGTCGGCTAAAAATCACTCGATCTAAAATTCGAGTTTTTAGCTGTCTACTGCTAAGCTGAAACTTCGAAAAATCATAACTTCCTCATACGAAGTCAGATTTGGGCGTTTTTTTTTCGAACTTCTCGGTTTAACGAATACTAAGACTTTCGTTTAGATTACTAAGGCTAAAAAGTAGTTTATCAAAAACTCACTTTTTACGACATTCGGTACCGTGACGGTTTTGTCGCGAAACTTCGACAGGTCATGCCTTCTTCGTTATAACTCGGATTTCGACATTCTTTATATCCCTGAAATCCTTGTTTCGACCATTACAACTTTATGTAAAGATATCAGGCTTATCTCACACTTTAATTTTGATGCTTATTTTTATTCTTAATTAATTAAATCCTAATAATTAAGCATAAAACACATAATTCACATAAAATTCACATAATTCCTTTTCATTTCTTCTAAATGAGTTACAAAGGTTAACCTAGACCATTATGTCAATATTAATGCCTAGCCTAGAAACACGAGTGTTACAATTCTCTCCCCCTTCAGATGATTCCGTCCCCGGAATCACACAACGACAAACAACTACGGGTAGCGACTCACTATGTCACTCTCCGTTTCCCAGGTGGGATTTGGCCCATTTATATGTTTCCAACGTACATGCACTAAATCGACTATCTTACGTTACAACTTCTTAATCTTACGGTTAACGATTGCCTCAGGTTCTCCAATTAACCTCTTGTTCTCGTCCAACCTTAATTCAGAAATGGGAATTATGTTGGGCACACCTCCCGTGAACTTTTTCAAATAACACACATGAAAGGTGTTATGAATACTCTCTAGTTCTTCCGGTAATTCTAGCTTGTAAGCTTGATTCCGGATTCTCTGAAGAACTTTAAATGGTCCAATAAACCTTAGACTCAACTTTCCCCTTCTACCAAATCTTATAAGTCCCTTCCACGACGAGACTTTAAGTGAAACCGAATCTCCAACTTCGAATGATATCAGTTGTCTTTTCTTGTCAGCATAGCTCTTTTGAGCAGCTAACATCTTTTTCCCTAATCACTTACAGGTTTTTAGCAATCTAATGGACTATTTCAAGTCCCATAAACTGCTTTTCCTCAGCTTCCAGCCAACATGATGGCATCCGACACTTTTTCCCATACAAAGCATGATAAGGTACCATCTTAACACTTGAGTGGAAACTAATATTATAGGTGAATTCTACTAGAGGTAAGTGGTCATCCCAGTTACCTTGAAATTCTAGGGTACATGCTCTCAACATATCCTCCAACGTTTGAATCGTTCATTCGCTCTAACCATCGGTTTGCAGATGGTAAGCTGTATTTAAACACAACTTGGTACCCAATTCCTCTTATAGACTCCTCCAAAACCTTGAGGTAAAACGGCTGTCCCGATTGGATACAATCGTTAACGAAACACCGTGAAGCCTCACACTTTCCTTCACATAAGAATTCGCAAGTTTATCCATAGACCATTTCTCGTTGGCTGCTATGAAATGCGCACTCTTAGTGAAGCGATCAACGACCACCCAAATCATGTCGTGACCGTTCCTTGTTCTGGGCAGTTTAGTCACAAAATCCATAGTGATATCTTCCCATTTACCCGTGGGTACAGGTAAAGGTTCTAAACTCCCATATGTTTTCTGATGTTGTGCCTTAACCCTGGCACAAGTTACACACTTAGCCACATACTTTAGCAACTTCGAGCTTCATCGTCGGCTACCAGTAATAGGGTTTTAGATCTCTATACATTTTCATATTGCCGGGATGAATCGAGTACATAGTCTTGTGAGCTTCTTCCATCAGAAGACCTGTTATTCCTCCCATCATAGGTACCCAAATCCTATCTTTGAATACCTCTAGTCCTTGAACGTTTGTATCAAACACCAACGTTTTATCCCAAACGTTCCTTCTTTCGGCCATTTTTCTCTAAAGCTTCCTCTTGAGCTTTCTTTATACTTTTCACAATTGTCAAGACAACTTTAATTCTTAACGCTCTTGGCCCTTTTCTTTTCAAGACTTACCTTCCGACTGAGAGTATCAGTAACAACATTTGCTTTACCAGGGTGGTAAAGTATCTCACAGTCGTAGTTCTTGAGTAATTCTAGCCAGCGCCGTTGCCTCATGTTCAATTCCTTCTGATTAAAGAGATATTGAAGACTCTTATAATCAGTGAAAATTTTGCGTTTAGTACCATAAAGATAGTGCCTCCTTATCTTTAGGGCGAATACTACCGCTGCCAACTCCAGATCATGAATGGGGTAGTTGTTTTCATGCTCTTTCAATTGCCTCAATGCACACACTATCACTTTATCCCTTTGGGTCAGAACACAACTTAACCCAACTCCAGAGGCCTCACTTTAAACTGTGAAGTCATCAACTCCGTCAGGTGACGAAAGAGTCGGTGCTTCACACGACGTCTTCTTTAACTCTCAAAGCTTCCTATGCTTCTCATTCCAAGTATAGACAGCTCCTTGGTGGGTCAAAGCTGTCAATGGAGTTGCGATTGAAGAAAAGCCTTGGATAAATCAGCGATAATATCCAGCTAATCCTAAAAAGCTTCAGATCTCCATAGGACTTTCAATTGTAACCTTCGAGTTACAAAATAAGTCCTTATTGAGGACTCCTTCTTCTTCTTGGAATAAGTATTTTCCTTCATTTATTGTAACAGACCAATGGGTCATGTTCTAATGATCTCTCATTGTATACTGCACTACTTAGACTCAGATCTCCTAGGGACAAATTTCAGAACAAATTATACCTTCCTTCATGTTCTAATGTGATACAATCACAGTTCAACATGTATCATTTCTAACTACCAACTTCTTTAACAATGAGTGCGATACTTCTATTGATCGCTTTGATCATCTTTCATTTCAATCTCCTGGCTTAAGTCAAATGTTACATCAAACTTGGTTCTTTGAACCACATAATAAACTCATCGTGGTCGGACTCAATTTGATATGACCTCTAAGGTCGGAATAACAATCATCTTCTTAGTCATTACCGAAACGATGGTAACGAACAAAACGGAATCAAATAATAGCTTCTTGGTAACCTTGTGATTTTCCCTGATCCAAGTGCGAGTCCTGTGCTTCCAGTAGTATAGATCTCTACTACTATTCACACCTACTCATACTCGTCCCAAGTACTGTCTCGCAGTCCCCAAGTCCTAAAATCACAAAACAATTTAACACATACAAATGTGTCCAATTAATCATAAAATTTTCCTAGACTCTACTAGGAGTTCTTTCACGCGTATCTTCAATGATCAACTCTACTTCAACTTGGTTGGTGATGGAAGTTCCAGATGATTGGGACAACTTCAAAAACTACACCAGCCATTCTATTCATCAGACGACAAAACCAGGGTTTATTTTATTTCCTTGAAACGATTACACAAAGGTTCAAGTTTACCCTATACTATGCCTCTCATAGGCTAAACTACTTGTTACTATTCACATTACTACTTCATAACTTGATCTTCGGGTATCAAGTCTTGACTTCTACTTCCTGGTGTTATTAATCGCTTTGTCAAGGATATCCTAAAATTCCTTTGGCATTGATGGTGCACTTGGCCTTGTTACTTCATTGTTCTTCGGACAATTCTTAGAAATATGGCCTTCTTCTTTACATCCGTAGCACACCTGCTTAGGAATCGTACACTTATTGGCGTAATGCCCTATTTCTCCACACTTAAAGCACTTCACCTTCCCGTCACAATTCCCAGAGTGTTTATTTTTGCACTTCCCGCACCATTTTCCTTTATCTCTTCTTTTGCCAAACTTTGAGGATATGTTGTTCTTGTTGGGCCTTGAAGACCCCTCAAATTTCCTCTTCTTGCCAACTTCAACTTTGTTGACGGTTGTGTCATTAATCATTTCCTCAATAGACTTAGCAACCCTAATAGTTGCCTCAAGAACAGATGCCTGACGTACTGACACAATTAGTTCATCCTTACTTTGTTGAAGTAAACGTTTTGTTTCTTCCATCTGTTCACCTAACATCATACGTACCATTGCCTGCACTCCAGTCATCGTGATTGGCTCAGGCTGTGGATTATCACTTCCGAACCCACTTTGAGTACTCGCCATTTCAATCTATACACCAATCGTAGGTGAATTTAGATCTTCATTTTCGTTAGATGTTAAGTCTTCGAAACATTTATATGTTAGTTCCAATATCGTAGTCATACGTTTAGAATCCTACACACATAAGGTTTCCAGATCCGGTCGGCAACAGACCATAGATCCAAACAAATAATAGCATCATTATAGCTATAACACAAAACATTTAGCACATACAAGCATTTTAGGCATCCTTCCTAAAATAAACTAGTGCTCGTGTCTAAATTATGGTAGACACTCATCCGACGTCCGTTTTCGTCAGACTTTTTACCAGACCGGGATATGAAATCTGTTAAAAATTCTGACAGACCGGGACATGAAATCTGTTAAAAACTCATAACTTCTTTATCCAACGTCCGTTTTCGTCAGAATTTTTACCGTTGTGCTACTAATGACGAGACCTTCAATTCTCGTTTAGGTTGTGTCGGCTAAAAATCACTCGATCTAAAATTCGAGTTTTTAGCTGTCTACTGCTAAGCTGAAACTTCGAAAAATCATAACTTCCTCATACGAAGTCAGATTTGGGCGTTCTTTTTATCGAACTTCTCGGTTTAACGAATACTACGACTTTCATTTAGATTACTAAGGCTAAAAAGTAGTTTATCAAAAACTCACTTTTTACGACATTCGGTACCGTGCCGGTTTTGTCGCGAAACTTCGACAGGTCATGCCTTCTTCGTTATAACTCGGATTTCGGCATTCTTTATATCCCCGAAATCCTTGTTTCGACCACTACAACTTTATGTAAAGATATCGGGCTTATCTCATGCTTTAATTTTGACATTTATTTTTATTCTTAATTAATTAAATCCTAATAATTAAGCATAAAACACATAATTCACATATGATACATTGTTTTATGAGATGCTGTGATTTCAACCACACACTCATTCTTTTCCGCACTATGGATATTTTGGGATTGTACTCTGACATGTTACTATTTTTATGACTTGGGTTTTCAGATATGATACATTGTTTTATGAGATGCTGTGATTTCAAAGTATTTTCTTAAGAATATTTTTATGAGTCAGTTAGTTAAATGAAATTTATGGACTTGAAAATTGGGTCGTTACAAGTTGGTATCAGAGCCCTTGTTTGAGGGATTCGGACACACCCTTGGGAGTGTCTGGACTCAAATCGTGGGATTAAAAGATTTTTACAAAAAAAATGGTTCCCTACAAGCTAAGATAAAGAGTTTGGGGAAAGAACAAAGTGTGTGATGTGCACGACCGGCCGAGCTCAAGTAAGTATTCCCCAAAGTACCCATACAAGTTTATATTATGTTTATGAGTTTCAGTAGAACAACATGCTAGAATAGGACTAAGGATCTAGGAATGATGCCTTATGTGCCTGCTTTATGTGCTTCAGCTTATGAGAATTGCATGCTAGTATTGAGTAGACAGTAATAGGATAGCCTGTTTAGGTTATGCTGGTAGTATGAGCTCAACATTGTATGCTAGTACAGTTTCCTGTTATGAGGACAAGATTGCTTGAGATCGTTCCCTTTTTTCTGAATGGTGCTTGCTTTGTGCTTTGTGGGACTTTGAGTGATGGGAGTTAGCTATTAGGTGAATACGTTAAGTCACATGTGATAAGGGTTGAATAATCTTAGAGGATTAGATTTGGCCCTATTTCACAGCTCTTGTCTGAGTCCTAACCGTTGTAGGGATGAGTCCTTTACTCGAAGGATTATCCGAGCCTCGTGACATGTGATTGTATTCAGGTAATGGCTAATTGGCATTACAAGGAAGCCTTCAACAGCTGAGGACTAATTTGAGTGGAGTCAGAGGTTCCCTAGGGTAAGCCTAGGATGAGAGTAGCAGAGATTAGCAGTAGTAAAAGGGACTTGGTAGAGTCAAGGCAGTCCTCGAGGAAAGTACAAATAGATGTGGAAGGTAGTATGGGCCCGTACTACTAAAATCAGAGGATCCGTACTTGAATCGAGGAAGGCTGAGGCAAGACCAAGGAACTCATGATGGATGCGATCCCTCTAGAGGTGTCAGTATTATTAACGGTTGTCATGATGTATTGCAGAATGGTGGTACTACGTCCGAGGCCAGCAGTTGGCAGCTCAGGAGAGGGTTCGGGTTCAGGCTCCAAACCAGTGGATGAGAGGCTACGTGAGTTCATTGCGTCTGAGATCACTATAGGCATCCTTGATGCGACCCCGGTCATCTTTGGGTCAATCAAGGAAGGGATTGTTGAGCTGATGGAGGATCGCCTTAGGGCGTTCAGGAGTGACATGGCGACCATCCAGTCAGGGTCCCGCACACTGTCCTTTAAGGACTTCAGGGGCAGTGGTGCGCCGGATTTCCATTGGGTGAAGGACCCCATTGCTTCCAGACGATGGATTGCAGACATTGAGTCTGCACAGTTGACTAGCTTCTGCCCCGAGGGGTCGAAGGTGCGATATGCAGTAGGATGCTTGAGGTGTGGGAGTCAGTCGGTGACTCTCTGGAAGCCTCGGCTATTGAGGCTATGTCATAGCCGGATTTTATGACCTGGTTCAGAGCTGAGTTCACGCCTGTGGTGGAGCTCCAGCAATTGGCCCGAGAGTTCCTGGATGTGAGACAGACGACTGAGACAGTGGCAGAGATTACCACCAAGTTCCGAGAGAGGGCGTTACTAGTGTCTCATTATGCGGGAGATGAGGATATGAAGAGGACCAGCTACCATGACATGCTGTGAGCCGACGTTCGGGAGCATGTTAGTTTTTCAGTTTGCCCTACCCTGGATTCCATGATTGCCAGGGAAAGGGAGAGGAAGATTGATCTGGAGCACGTCCGGAAGAGGAAGGCCGTGGAAGGGCAGGTGATTGGGGCTTCGGGGAAGAAGCCCAAGGGATCAGACGCTGAGCCGAAAGGCCAACAGGGGCGAGGCCGCTGCAGGAAATGCGGCAAGATGCATGTGGGAGCGTGCAAGCTGGGATCGTCAGACTGCTATAAGTGCGACAAGCTTAGGCATTTCAGCAGGGACTGTACCGCCCCTGCGCCTACTATTCAGACATCCGAGTTGCTATGTTTCCACTGCAACCAGAGGGGCCATAAGAAGGCCAATTGCCCCCAGTTGACAGCAGTAATGCCAGTGAAGGTGCCAGCTCCAGCGACCCTACGGATTACTAATGGCCGGCAAGGCAAGGCTAAGGCTACAATGGTGAGGAGCTGGGCCTTCCAGTTGACAGCCGAGGAGGCATGCGCTGCACCCGATGTGGTGACGGGTATGACTTCTTATTTATGCTTTTACGATATGCTGCTGTGATTTTGATATGTTATGTATGTGCTCTGTTCAGGATCGTTCCATGTGAACGGTATCCCAGTTCAGGTATTGTTTGATTCGGGTGCTACCCAATCATTTGTCTCTCTTACGCTTAGCAAGAAGTGTCCTGAGTCTTCAGACATGTTGGATTGCTCTCTAGAGGTTGAGATTACGGACGACCAGTCAGTGCGAGGGAACAAGGTTATTATCGGCATGGATTGGCTAAGCCCCAATAGGGTAGTGATAGATTGCGCACAACAGTTGGTGCGAGTCAGGACACCAGGAGGGGGAGAGTTAGTGATTCAGGGCGAGAGGCCACAACGAGGGCCAATTTTATGTTCGGCAGTGAGGGCAAGGCGTTACCTTCAGCAGGGTTGCGCATGATATGTCGCTTATGTCATGGACGCCTGGGAGGCGGGTAAGGCGACAGTGGGCGATGTGCCCGTGGTGCGAGAGTTTGCGGACGTATTCTTCGAGGAGTTTCCTGGGATACCTCCGGAGAGACAGGTCGAGTTTAGGATCGACCTAGTCCCTGGTGCGGCTCCGATAGCCAAGGCACCGTATCGGTTGGCTCCTCTTGAGATGCAGGAGTTATCTACGTAGCTTCAAGAGCTGCTAAACAAAGGATTTATTAGACTAAGCAGTTCCCCCTGGGGAGCCCCGATTCTTTTTGTAAAGAAGAAGGACGGGTCGCATTGGATGTGTATAGATTATTGGGAGCTGAATAAGGTAACGGTGAAGAACCGTTACCTACTCCCAAGGATCGATGACCTATTTGACCAGCTACAGGGAGCATATTGGTTCTCCAAGATTGATTGGCACTCAGGGTATCATCAGATGAGGGTTAGAGAGGAGGATGTGTAGAAGAATGCCTTTCGAACACGTTATGGTCACTACGAGTTTGTGGTGATGCCTTTCGGACTCACCAATGCTGGATCGGTTTGTGATAGTTTTCATCGATGACATCTTGGTGTACTCCAAGACGCGAGAGCAACATGAGGAGCACCTGCAGGAGGTTCTAGATGCCTTGAGGAGGGAGAACTTGTATGCCTAGTTCTCCAATTATGAGTTCTGGTTGTGCAAGGTGCAATTCCTTGGGCACCTCGTCAACCAGAACGAGATTTTGGTGGATCCAGCCAAGGTAGAGGCTGTGATGAGGTGGGAGGTTCCGAGGTCTCCATCCGAGATTCGGAGCTTCCTGGGGCTGGCAGGCTACTATCAGAGATTCATTTAGGACTTCTCTAAGATAGCCGTGCCCCTGACCAGGCTGACGAAGAAGGCCGTGGTCTTTCGCCGGGGGCCTGAGCAGCAGGCTGCGTTCAAGACATTGAGACAGAGATTGTGCGAGGCACCGATCTTAGCCCTGCCGGAGGGCATGGAGGATTTTGTTGTATACTGTGATGCGTCCATCTCGGGTTTGAACACAATATTGATGCAGAGAGGACATGTTATTACTTACACTTCGAGGCAGCTGAAGCCTCACAAGGCGAACTACTCGACACATGATTTGGAGCTGGGGGATGTTGTGTTCGCCCTCAAGATTTGGCGTCATTACCTCTATGGGGTTCGCTGTACCATTTACACGAACCATAAGAGCCTGAGATATCTCATGGACCAACCAAATCTGAATATGAGGCAGTGTCAGTGGCTCGATGTGGTAAAAGATTATGACTGCGAGATCCTCTACCATCTGGGGAAGTCCGATGTGGTGGCCGACGCGCTTAGCCGTAAGGCAGCGCCGATCTGTCTGAGGATGACAGTGGTGACTCCGCTGTTGGAGTGGATTCAGGAAGCCCAACAGAAGGTAACGAAGTTGTTGGTAGTGTTTACATATGACCATTATGACGAACTATATAAGTTACAACTTGTCATATATGAACACTTCCAACAAGTTCGTTACCTAGATGTATACACAAAAAAGAAGTTACCCAAATTTGAACAAAACGAAAAGGTAATTATCATGATTCTTCAATTTTCCTTCCTTTTTATTTTACCTTCTAATTTTGCTTTGGTATAAAGTTTAACCAAAATGATAAATATTTTTAAAACCACACCATTTTGGTGAATATCTTTCTAAAATACATTACTTTGGTAAAAAAAAAAAAACTCCAGATTTGACAGGGAGGGAAGAAAACACATTGTTATTTTCTAGATTTTTTTGTTTAATACATTAAATATAAAAATTAAAATTTAGTAGAGACTAAAAATACCAAAGACGTAGACCAATAACATAAAAAAGAACACCACCACCAATGAAGTTTAATTTAAAATACAAAAAATAAAAGTAGTTTTTATATATATCGATATCATTGCTCTTGTCTCATATATATATATATATATATATATAGCGTTATTTGATAATTATGTTACCACAAACGGCTACCAACATTTCGTCCTAATTTAGATACTCATAAATGATCATAAATATTGTTTTAAGAAAATTTAACTGAATATATTGATATTATAAACATTATGATCGATTACCTTAATAAAAAGGGAAATTGATTTATCAGAGTAATTATTTTTTTTGTTTTGTTTACATCTAGGTAATTTTTTGTATATATTTACATAACGAACTTGTTGAAAGTGTTTATATATGATAATTATGATCGACTGTAACTTGTTATAATCAGTCATATATGAACACCTTGAACGAGTTTGTTATGTAGATACGTAAAAAAAAAAAAAAAAGTGATATAGATATTAACGAAACGAAAATAATTAGCATCTAAACCCCATCTAAGCAAAATTATAGGTATTTAATTGAAATACAATGGCTTATAGTTATTGAAAAATGTACCAGAAAGCGGCTATCGCACTTGAAAGAAAATGGGACCAAGAAGACCGAGTTGCCACATAAGAGGAGACATATGTGGGGTCTGTCTACAGTTTAAGTAGTATAACTACAGCAAATATTATTCTCTTTAATAGACAAATAGTATATTTGTTGTGTTGGGTATATTTTTCATATAACGTGTAATCTTTCCACTATATTCGTAAATAAATTTTATTACAAAAGGTGTGTTATTTATCATTTAAAAAAAAATAAAATACGAGGAATGTATGAGCAGAAAACAAGTGAAACAAAACTCAAACCATTTTTTTTATCAAGTTTAAAGATTTGTAAATATTTAAATGTTAATAGTTGTGTTTATTCTAGACCGGATGTAAAATTAAATATTTAGAATGTTTAAGAACAAATAAATGCTCTAGTGATTAATTAATTAAAACTCTCATTCCCTTTAAAGAAGAAACGTAGTACAATAGCTATTTAAAATGTTAGAAACATTAAATTTAAGTCATTATAAAAATGTGGCACATGCTTTTCCTAAAATAGATTCTTTGATAGGATATGGAATTTTGAGATTTGAATTTTTAATTTTAACACTGAATTTTTAAAAGTTCGGAGATTATAGTAAAAGGGAAAAAGGAAATAGTCGTGTGAAATAGAAAGAGAACAGGGAAAATGTTTGTTAAAAAATTAGGGTACTCCGGAACACATTTATTATTATTTTATTTTTTATTTATATAATACTCTCTCTTAAAAATTATAAGACTATTGAACAATTAAAAGACAAAAAAATCAAAAAAACTATCAAACCTTCTAAATCTAAAAATTTAAGAGTTTGCATTTTAACTGAAAAATATAAAAGCTACCGAAAAGCCCCTGAAATAAGATCTGCGTATTTATTTAAATAGCTATTATACATTACCAAAATGTGACAACGATTATACTTCATTTATGCAATAGTGACGATATAAAATAATTGAGATTGTACCATAAATGATCGGGTTTTATTTTATTTTTTCGATTTAAGGTTGTCTGTTTGATCTTTTACTTTTCATTTTTTGTTTTCTGAAAAAGTAATGGAGATGCTGTAACATATATTTTAAATGTTCGTTACTGAAACTTACCTTTAATAATATCATAGTGAGTCATACCAAATAGTGTAAATGTATACCAACGATTTGTCAACTAGTAAGGGAGATAGAGATATCTTAAAATTAATTTGTGATAGGAGAATATAAATCAAAGATAAAAATTATAATTGTTTAAAACTAGACTTAGAAAATAAAAAATAAAACGAACAAACAATATACTTTTTTTCTATGTTATGAAAACTCCAAATCAACCAAATAGTCGTAAAGATAATCACATCCAAACATTTTCTTTACACGAAAGCAACCTTCGTCCGGTTTGTCCAAGTTATCCAATCCTTGATAGTAGCAAATTGAGGGATGTCAATATCCCACCAAGAAGCCATAAGTTTCCAAATAAAAGAGCTTAACCGTGCAAAATGAGTAAATTACACAAATGGTCCCTATGGTTTGGGGTAATTTGTATGTTTTGTCCATAATTTACTTTTTAACTCGAAATGTCCCTACAGTTTGCTTTTATTATGCGTTTGATCTCTGTCTTATCTAAAATAACTATTTTTCGCATGATTATTCAATTTATTTAAATAAGGTGAGATATGTAAGGTAAGGTGAGGTGAGGTGGAAGTGGAGTCGGGGTGTGTTTATTTAAATAAATTAAAAAATCAATGGTAAAATAGTCTTTTTAGGCAAGACAGGGACCAAACGTGCAACAAAAACAAACAATATGGACCTTCCGAGTTAAAAAAATAAGTTATGAATCGAACGTACAAATTACCCAAACCGTAGAGACCATTCGTGTAATTTACTCGTGCAAAAGTGTAAAAATGTTCAACCGTTTCACTTTGCTCAATACTAGTTGGACAAAAAGGAATCAACATAAATGCCTCTTATATACAAGTTATTTTTCGTCGCCACCCTAAAGACAAACTTCAAGACAAAATGTTAACCTTGATATGAACTAGATTATTTCATCTAGTAGTGCTACTCCCCACGACCAAAGTATTGTTATTAATAAACTTTCTAGCCGAAGAAACAAAAATGCTCTTGTAGTGTCAAGTTCCCTAGATCATTTATCATTATGATAAGAAATAACAATAGATGCTAAATATGCCGCTTCACAGTCACATTCAACGATGGGTTCCTTGAAGGGAGGTTTTAGCGAGTATCTACCAAACTATATAGACTCTTTTGCTCATTCTAAACTCCAACATAAGAATAAAATTAATTTTTTGTTGTTGCAAGAAACTAAAATGGTTTCTTTGGATTTATTGTTATGAGATTTATTTTTGGGGAAATTCTTCTTTAATCTTTGCTGTCATTTTTGCTAGGGTCATACAAGTAGTATTTTATTGGTTTTGGATAAGGCCATGTTTGTAAAAAATAAAGTTTCTTCTTTAGAGTAATGTGTTATTGTTGAAGGAATATAGATGCCTACTAATAGTGCTCTATTAGTGGTGTATGTTTGTGGGGAGATATTTTCATAGTCTTTCTCAATGAAATGGATATGATCATGGGTGATTTAATGAGGTTAGATTTGAAAGTGAAAGGCATGGTTTGATTTTTCACAGCCAACATGTAGATTTAAATATTTTTATTTTTAATGTTGGCTTTATCGATGTCCCTCTTGGTAGTTACTCTTTTACTTGGTCGAAAAGGTTGGTGGAAAAATGGCAAACTAGATAGATTTCTAATTCCTAAAGGGATGATGACTTTCTTTCCAAAGTTATCGAGAGTCATTGTGGATCGAAATCTCTCAAATCATAGACTAATTATGCTTAGATATGATTCTTTTGATTATGGTCTAACTCTTTTTCGCATGTTTAGTTCCAGGTTTCTTCAAATATATTTTGTGAATGTGGTGGAGGATTTTGGGCTAATGATGGTCTTACAAAAAATAATGATATAACCTTACTTAAAAAACAAATTTAAGGTGTTAAAGCAAAGGTTATATTGTTGGAATAATGAAAAATTAAACGCTATATAGGTAATGAAAAAGGAAGTTGGAAGAGGAAGTGTCTGTCATTGATCATAGGTCATAATGTGGTGAGGTTTAACAATTGATCATACCTCTTTCTCACACCTTGTGAAAACTTAAAAAGATATGTAACACCCGATTCAATGTATTTTAACTTTTGACCATTAGTATGTAAATACTTTGTAGATTTGGTCCTTAGGGGGCAGTTTTGTCTTTTTCAAAAAACTCGTAGTATGTTGGGCATACGCGTGCAGGGGACAAACCCTAAAATTTAGGGTTTGGACCCTATTTAAACAACTTAATGAGCCTTGATCCTCTCATTTCTCAGCCTCCATAGCCCTATGAGTCCCATTTCGAAACCATAGCTCCTTTTGAAGAGATTGGACCCTCTTGTGTGTGTTGATGAGATTTGAAGAATAAGAACTTGGAAGAAGGTGCCTTGAATTTGAGAGCTTGTAGATCCAGAATTCTCACACCATTTCTAACTTCATTGAGGTCTAAAGCTTGGAACTTGTTTCTTGTATGCTTAGATCTAGTCCTTATGTTGGTTTGGTCCCTTTTTGGTCCTATTATGAGTATCTAGTAGTTTTCATCTATTCCAGTAGTTAGGAGTTGCTTCTTTTGATGTTTCTGAGGTCCTTAGACCATAAAGTTAGCATCTTGATGGTTGTGGATCAACCATGCAAGTGTTTTGTCACAACTAGGAATTTTGATGCTTTGTAACAACAACAATGATAACAAATGTGAACCAAAAATGAGAAAGCATGTATGATGCTTATTCAATAACAACAAAACTTCCATCAAACACATTATACAAGCACTGCAAATAGTCAAAAAAGAATTGGAAACCCTAGAAATCCCAGTTTAAATCCATTTTGGACTAGGATTCCCTTATTGGGCCCAATGGGCCAATAAGCTTCCAATTTGACTATCTTGGGCTTAGAACTCTTAAATGGGCTCTAATTGGACCCACTTCCATTATTTTAATATTTTGGGCCATATTGGGCCTAGAATGAAATAAAATACCTTAATGGATCTTATTGGGCCATAACTAACCTAATTAGCCTTAATGGGCCATAAAAACTTATACTTGATTTATTTGGGTCGTGAACCCTCTCCCACAACCAGTTGGGCCAAAAATCATCTAATTGAATCACGATATGGGCTTAAGCATGCAAGGCCCAAAATCTTCTTATCTCTTTTCTCTTTTCTCGGCCCAAGAAGAAAAAAAAAAAAGAAAAACTAGTGAAATAAGGAGGGTTAGCCACCTCCTTATTACCTTGTGGATTCCCATGCAACATCCCATAAATCCATGCAACTCTCTCTCTCTCTCTTCTTCCTCTCTACATATTACTCTCGGCCAAGGGGAAAAACACACACACACACACACAGTCACAAAATTCACTCCAACTCTTTCCAAATCCTCTCAAGAACACTTGCACTCATTCTTCAAAAATTTCGAGACTTAGAGCTTTTCAAGGAGTTTCTTCCACAAAAATCATCATCTTAGGTAAGTTGATGCTTGGATCCATGATCTAGATTCTTTGTTTTATCAAAAATCTCTTCTTAACTCATTTAAACTCATGATCACCATCTTAGAAACCTCTAAGTTCGAGATCTTCCAAGAAGGCTTGTGTCACACCCCAAAACCAAGAACGACGGAAACGTTCCGGGGTGGAGGATGTCATGTACAGTATCACAACAGTGTAAAGTAGTAAATAAGCAACAACATCATCCATTGCATTATAAGTAAAGTTTTAATACATGTGTGTTCTTTCATTGTAATAAGACACCAAAAATATACAATCAAAATAAAAGACGAGACTTGTCTGTGCTCCTTCTTCTCAAAACCTGGCCATTGTACCTGTCTACTGGTGACCTGAGAATACAAGTTATTTTGAAAGAGAGTATCAGCTTAAAGCTGGTGAATTCATAAGTATTTAAGTGTCCTTGTCTTGTTTCTGAAAAACTGTTATGACGCCATGTAAATCTTTAAGTAAGACGGTTGATATAAGTATGAAAAACCCTAGGAAATCCCTTATTTCCTATTAGTATGAGATGTAGTCCTCTACCAAGACCCAAATGTTTTGTTATGACAATGTAGTCTTCTACCAAGACCCGAATGTTTTGTTATGACAATGTAGTCTTCTACCAAGACCCGAATGTTTTGTTATGACAATGTAGTCTTCTACCAAGACCCGAATGTTTTGTAAGTAAAATGATAGTTTTTCCTTCTTTTTGACTATTACATACAGTAATTAGTCTAACTCATCGTTTATGTGAATATATCACAAAATAAAGTAAATAGGAAAAATATAACCATGTAAGTGTTATCCCTGGATACCAGGACTAACACGCCATCGCAGTAAGCGAAATGTATAACCTAATGAACATCCGAAGATTGTCCAATTGTCCTCTATAGCAGCAGCAGGTTGGAGGAAGGGTAAGTCTCGTAGCCTACTCCTAATATAAGTAGTAACCTAATGAACATCCGAAGATTGTCCACTCATCCTCTGTTGCAACAGCAGGGTGGAGGAAGGGTTAGTTCCGAAATCGATCTACCTAGTATAAGTAGTAACCTTAGACATCCGTAGATGTTCATCACCCAGTGGTGCTAACAGCTGGGTTCCGAAATGGTTAGTCCCGTCTAGACATCCCGTCGAACAGGGATAGGCAGGAAAATTTACAAAGGAGGTACGAATAAATCTTCCTCGTAACTCTAGGTACAAGTATCCAGGTAAGTGAATACAGGATAATGTATCTATGTAACAATACTCATGCATGGTATTCATGTAAGCGTATTCAGATAAATGTATCTATGTTAATGTACTCATGTATCATGTAATCCTAGGTAAATGTACTCATGTATCATGTAAGCATATGTAAGTGTACTCATGTATCATGTAATGTACTGGTATAGACTCATGAATGAACTGACTCTTGTGTGATTCCTTGTAATAGGAATAATGTTTTGTATCTTTTAACTATCCCTATGATAATTAACTGAAAGGTAATTGGTTGTTCAAGAAGGTAAAGGTAATGGTTTTTGCAAGATATCTAAGAGTTTTGAAACAATAATAGAAGTGACTTGATGTCATTTTAAATAAACCTTTCAAAAGTAATACATTTGATAACCAAGTATTTTTAAGATATAAAACCATTTCATGCATCACATTTTGTAGTATGTGAAATCTGCTGGATGAAAACACAGTTATAAAATACATATGAGTGATTTAATAACATGCTATTTTCTACTTGTATCCCCCCATTAAAGCATTTAAAAACATTTAAAATATTCATTTAGGGGTATGAACTCACCTGTAGATGGTGGTTTGGATGAACTAAATGATGTAGGATTGCTAGGTGTCAAGTGAGGACTTGTACACACACTACGATCCTAATGAACATATAATCACACATATATGTACTCAATTAGTCTTAAATTACTAATTGATAAAGTTAAGACATCCTAAGGCATGTAAAACACCTTATATAAGTGCTACAAGCCATAAGGATTGCACTTAAGTGCTTAAAGGACCTTGCTATTGTGTTTGGGGTTCAAGGGTAAACTCCCTTGGAGTTTACGGTTTTGATGGATAAGACCTAGGGAGTTTACGGCAGTAATCTCTAGAGTTTACGGTCGTAAACTCTAGTCTTAAGGTCCAAGTGTTGTTTTGAGGTTTAGCAAGCCATTGAAGCATTTCTACTATGTGGTTTGGCCTTTGGAAGGGACTAGGGCAACAAAACACCTCATTTGAGGAGTTTACGGCCTCATGGCATTTTTCCTTTGGGTTTATAAACCGTAAACCCATATGGAAGAGTGTATAGCCATGTTTTCAAGTCCCTAACACAATTAGGTAAGTGTATAAGCTAGTTTATAAGCCTAAGGAAGGAAATTAATCCATTTGGACACACTTTAGGGTGTTTACGGTTTTGGGAGATCCCCAAACCGTAAACACCTATAAATGTTGGATTTTGGTGTTTTTCAAGGCTTAAATACATCAAATTAAGGTTTAAACAAGTCATGGAAGGCTTAAACATCAAACTAGGGATTAGATTAGGACTTAGGCACACTTTGGTGCACTTTATGGTGTTTACGGCCCAAGCATCTCCTTGGACCGTGAACACCTCTTGCCTAGTGTTCTTGACATATTTTCTTGGTGTTTAATTGTAATACTAGCTTTGAATCACTCAAGGATGGAAGTACTTACTATCAGAAGGCTTGATTTGAGCTAAAATGCTAAGAACACTTAGTGTGTGTTCTTGGTGTTCTGGAAATCTAGTCAAAATACAAAAGTGAATGGATGAATAGATGCACAAACACTAGATTAAGTGTTTAATCAACTTGAAATGGATAGAACACTTACAACTTGGAAGATCTTGAATTGTTTCTAGTTTGCTACTTGAGAGGTTTTCTTGAGTTTACTCTTTTGGGAGTTTACTCTTTTGGATAAATGAGGAGTAAACTAATATTGACTAGACTTAGGGAGTAAACTCATGGATAAGCATGAGTTTACGGATTTTGGGATGATTTTTCGACCCAAATGAAATAGTTTGGCCGGGAACTTCTAAGACGTGCGGTGTTTGCGGTTTTTAAATTTCAAAACCCGAGACAACACTTTCTTACGCCCCTTCGTTTAAAGAATAATATTAAAATAATCAAACGAACTCCAAATTCGTTAAAATAAGCAATAATGACATTAACTTATAATAAGAAGTGATTGACTTCTAGGGTTTGACCGAATGAAAATTCTGGGTTGTCATATCATCCCCTCGTTAAAGAGAATTTCGTCTCGAAATTAAAGTCTAGGCAAATAACGTATTTACAGGTAACTAAGGAAAACGATGAGGATATTTCCATTTCATCTGATCCTCTCGTTCCCAAGTGAATTCTGGTCCCTGTTTTGCGTTCCAGCGAACCTTCACTATCGGGATACGGCTTTGTTTCATTTGCTTGACTTCTCGGTCCATGATCTCTACTGGTTCCTCCACGAAGTTGAGGCTCTCGTTGATCTCGATCTCGTCGAGTGGAATAACAAGAGTCTCGTCGGATAGACACTTTTTCAAGTTCGACACGTGGAAGGTAGAATGTACGTTACTGAGTTCACGTGGTAGATTGAGTTTGTAAGCTACAGGGCCGATTCTCGTGAGAATCTCGAAAGGCCCAATGTATCTTGGATTGAGCTTCCCATGCTTTCCGAAGCGTATCAAGCCCTTCCAGGGTGAGACCTTTAGCAGAACTCGGTCACCCACCTGGAATTCCAACGGTTTCCTTCGCTTGTCTGCGTAGCTTTTCTGTCAGTCTCTAGACGCTTTCAATCGTTCACGAATTAGAACGATCTTCTCTGTCGTTTCCCGAATGATTTCCGGACCTGTGAGAGTGCTTTCGGGGATTCGTCCCTTAGCTAACTGGGTATCACCCACCTCAGCCCAGCATAGAGGGGATCTGCACTTTCGGCCATAGAGGGCCTCGAATGGAGCTGCTTTTATGCTCGCGTGATAACTGTTGTTGTAAGAAAATTCGACGAGGGGTAAATGGGTATCCCAAGGTTTTCCAAAGTTAATCACACAAGCTCGCAACATATCTTCTAAGGTTTGGATAGTTCTTTCACTTTGTCCGTCGGTCTGTGGATGGTAGGCCGTACTCATGTCCAGCCTAGTTCCTAGGGAACTTTGTAACGATTTCCAGAACCTCGAAGTGAATCTACTATCTCTATATGAGATAATGGATATAGGAACACCGTGCAGTCTTATAATCTCCCTAATGTATGTTCGTGTAAGTTTCTCCATCTTGTCTGTTTCTTTGATTGGCAAGAAGTGTGCAGACTTGGTCAGTCTATCGACGATGACCCATATGGAATCAAGTCCACCCGTCGTCTTGGGCAACTTGGTTATGAAGTCCATAGTAATCCGTTCCCACTTCCATTCTGGTATCTCCGGCTGTTGTAAAAGACCGGAGGGTTTCTGGTATTCGACCTTGACCTTTGTGCAAGTAAGGCATTTACTCACGAAGGTAGCAATATCTGTTTTCATGTTAGGCCACCAGTATAACTTTTTAAGATCAAGATACATCTTATCTGAACCCGGGTGGACGGAATAACGAGTGTTGTAAGCTTCCGTGATGACCAAGTCTCTGAAGCCAACGTGTTTCGGTGTCCAGATCCGATCCATGAGGTATAAGGCTCCGCCACCCTTGACTTCTAAGTTCTTATCCATTCCTCTCAGGGATTCACCTGCCACATTTTCAGTTTTCAAAGCGTCGAGCTAAGCCTCCTTAATTTGCGTGGACAAGTGTGAATGGATAGTTAGAGTCAAATATTTGACTCTACGACCAGTATATTCTTTCCGACTCAGGGCGTCGGCTACTACATTGGCTTTACCCGGATGATAACGAATTTCGCACTCGTAATCACTGAGTAGCTCGACCCACTGTCGTTGTCTCATATTGAGCTCTTTCTGGTCGAAGATGTGTTGTAGACTCTTTTGGTCTGTAAAGATCGTGCTTTTTGTACCATACAGGTAGTGTCTCCAGATCTTCAGAGCAAATACGACTGCTCCTAGCTCAAGATCATGGGTGGTGTAGTTAACCTCATGTGTCTTCAGCTGTCTCGAGGAATAGGCTATGACTTTACTTCGCTGCATCAGAACACATCCGAGTCCTTGATTGGATGCATCGCAATAGACAATGAAGTCTTTTATCCCTTCGGGGAGGGATAGTATCGGTGCGGTGCACAAGGCTCGTTTGAGCGTTTGGAACGCTCTTTCCTGTTTCTCCTCCCAGTCAAAGGCCACGCCTTTCTGAGTCAGGGTTGTAAGAGGTTTCGCTATGTTGGAGAAGTTCTGAATGAACCTACGATAGTAGCCAGTGAGACCTAGAAATTGACGAATTTCTGTAGGTGTCTTCGGTGCTGACCAGTTCTCAATGGCCTTGATTTTGGAAGGGTCCACGTGTATTCCTTCTTCACTAACAATATGGCCCAAAAATTCGACTCGTCGAATCCAAAATTCGCACTTGGAGAACTTCACATAGAGCTTCTCCGCTCGCAATGTTTCTAAGACTCTACGGAGATGTTGACTATGCTCCTCCTTACTTCGAGAGTAGATAAGTATGTCATCGATGAAGACGATGACGAACTGATCCAAGTAAGGACGACACACCCTATTCATCAGATCCATGAATACTGCGGGCACGTTAGTTAATCCGAACGGCATCACCACAAACTCGTAGTGTCCATAACGAGTTCAGAAGACTGTCTTGGAAATATCCTCCTCTAACACTTGCAGTTGGTGATATCCGGATCGCAGATCTATCTTGGAGAAGTAGTTGGATCCTTGAAGTTGATCAAATAAATCGTCAATGCGGGGCAAAGGATAACGATTTTTAATGGTAAGTTTGTTGAGTTCTCTATATTCGATGCACATGCGAAACGATCCATCTTTCTTCTTGACGAACAAGACCGGTGCTCCCCATGGTGAGAAGCTTGGCCTAATGAATCCCTTCTTGAGAAGTTCGTTAAGTTGACTGGAAAGTTCCTGCATCTTGGCCGGTGCTAGACGATATGGAGATATGGCTACTAGGGTAGCTCCTGGCACTAAGTCGATTCTGAACTCAACTTGGCGTTGCGGTGGTAAACCGGGAAGTTCTTCTGGAAAGATGTCGGGAAAGTCACGTACTTCTGGGATGTTCTGGATGTCTTTCATTTCTTGACTTGTATCGACGACGTGTGCGAGGAATGCATTATTTTCCTTTCGCAAGCACTTCTGGGCTTGAATGCACGAAATGATGCGAAGGCTCGTACTAGGTTTGTCGCCATAGATAACTATGGTTTCGTTGTTAGGAAGGTTAATACGAACTTCTTTTTCAAAGCACATGATGTCGGTGCGAAGAAGACTCAACCAATCCATGCCGATGATAATGTCGAAACATTTAATTGGGACTGGCATGAGATCTATCTTGAATGTATGGCCATCTAAAGTTAAAGTACAACCTACGTATATGCAGTTAGTACTCTCCGTTTTCCCATTAGCCATTTCTACTGTGAATGAACTATATAATGCACATGGTTTTTGTTTAAGTAGGTGTGCAAATTTATGACTTACGAAACTTTTCTCAGCTCCACTGTCAAAAAGTACGCAAGCATATGAGTTATCGAGGAGAAACGTACCAGTAAATATCGTAGGATCAGCTACCGCTTCCTCATGGCCTAGGGCCATCACTCTTCCTACTCCTCCAGCCATCCCCGCTTTAGGGCAGTTCCTCTTGTAGTGGCCCACTTCGCCACAACCGTAGGAACTACACCCATACTGGCGTTAGGAACCTGGGCGGCCTGAGCTGTTGGAGTCTTGCGAAAATGGACTGTGTGCCCCTTCCTGTTGCAGTTAGAGCACTGCATCTCCTTGCAAGGTCCGTGTTGGTGGAAATTACACTTGGTGCAGTTCGGGAGAGTTCCAGCATATGTTTTTGCTGGTAAGGGGTTCGCAGGGACAACGGGAGTTACCGTGGCGGCATTGATTGCCACTAGTTGTTGTCTCTTGGAGGATTCCTGCGAAGCCCCTCTTTTCCTCTTGTTCCACCACTTCTTGTGGTTGTTGGGGTTAGACTTTTGTGGTACGGGTGTAGGGATTGTTGGGTTCTGAGGTTTCCTGTGATCTATGAGAGATTGTGCCAGTTCCTTGGCACTATCAAAAGTGATAGGCCTGGAGGCTAACACACTTGACTGGATCTGGGGCGACAGTCCCCAGATATATCTCTCTCTATCTTCTTGCTCTCAAGAGTAACCATATCAGGGCATAGGTTTGCCAGATCACAGAACCTATTTGTGTAGGTTGTGATGTTGGATCCAACCATTTGTAGACCCAAGAATTCCTGCTCGAGTTTTTGTACTGCACCTCAAGGACAATACTCTTTCATCAGCATGTCCTTCAATTTTTCCCAACTGATGGAATACGCCACCACCAAATTCAGATACTTAACATGGCCGTTCCACCATGTTAGTGCTCTGTCAGAGAAGGTACAAGCTGCAAACTTGACCTTGTTGCCCTCCTGGAAAGCACAGATTTCAAAACGGATTCCATCTTTTCAATCCGTTGTCTCAAAACCATAACACCCCCAGTTCCATTGAAGCTGCGGGGTTTGGCGTTCGTGAAGTCCTTGTAGGTGCATTCCCGAGGGTGTCCATGGCTTTCGTCGTGGTTCGAGGGAGGTGCACCTGTTCCCGATCCACTAGGAACAGAGGCGTTGATGGTTGACACAGCAACTGCAACTGTTGCTGTGAAAGCTACCTGGAACATAGTGGCATCGAAGGGAGGAGGTGGTTGAAGAGGTTGAGTTGGTGGTGGAGGTGGTGGTATCGGTGTTTCGTTGATTGGTTTAACAGGCCACATCGTTCTCACAGGTACTTCGTTCTATTTCGATCTTATGTCAAACACCAAAATCTGAATTGAAGCGAAAGCCACCCTTAATAGCCTTGTATATTTAAGATGCATTTCCATGCTTCTTAACAAGTATTTGATCGTAATTCAACGGGAATCCACACAAGCACTTTGAAGTCTTTCTTGACTTTGAAGAAAGAGATACGTGCCCAAGATCCACTGGTTTATGTCTCAAATGACATCACAAAATCCCACAAATAGTTTGATTTATTTCTTTTTCTTTGACACTATCTTGCACGAAAATCTTGGATTTTCCAAAAGTCTAGTTCTGTTCCTCACAAGCTATTCACAAATATATAGCTTCGGTTCCTTATGGTGTAATGCAATTATTTACAAAACGAAGGGATGCATCTGTATAAAGCCTTGGTTAATTATGGCGATAACGATTCTATTAAAGATTCAAGAGATGAGTCAGCAGGAAGCTTAATCGATTGGTGATTTGAAAAGAGGATAAGTATGGAAAGGCACGTGAATTTGAACCGTTACCTAATGATGTGTCATCAGCTGCTTTATCGGGGTTGCTAGTTGTCCAATCACGTCTTTTTGGGCGTCGTTTCCTAAATTTGTGGAATCATTACTCCTGATTTTTCTCTTTTCACAAAATCGTATATAATGGTTTTGATTACCGTGATCTTACTCTTTATCACACTTCTACTCTCTCAAGCAAAAAGACAATTTCAGGCGATTTGGTTCTCACTGTTCATCTTCCTCTTCATCAGGCTTCAACAATGGTAGAGTCTTCTTCCGTTCAAGAAACATCTGCACACTCGACTCTTCTCGCAATCAAGCCGAACCAAAACTTGCTGATCGATCTCACACCATTCCTCTACGATACTTACATGTGTCACGTGGTGAAATGTCTTAAGTATTCACCACTCATCAAAGATTTATCAATGGTGGAAGTCGTACCAATTGCTTGCCTCTCACAACTCTATTCCACTACTACTTACAACAAAGTTGCAGGAAAGATTTATTTCGACATTATCAACCTGAAGGCCTCCATCTCCAAGAACCAATTTACTCGCTGCTAGAGTCACTTATGAAGAATCGATGGTGAATCCTAATTCCATCTCCACAGGTCAACTTTTCTCGATGTTTTACAACATGGGGTACACTGAAACCCTAACCACTATGACCAAGTTCAAGAAATCATGCCTTCCTCCTCAATGGAATGGACTCTTCACCCTGCTCTTCAAAGGGCTTTCAGAACGAAGTGCAGGATCAGATGGTGCTAGCAAGTCATTCATGACTCTGCTTTATGGGTTGTACCATGGTATCAACCTTGATTATGGTTTGGTTTTATGGCTTCAATTAATCCAAAGTTTGTCATCACTCAATGGATAATGGAGTGTTTTCATATTCCTATCATGGCAGATTCAATACTCTCGTCCATTGCTACATTTCATACCACAAATATCATTGTCACTCATCCCTCGAAGTTTCACTTCATTGGCTCAATTCCAGAATCAATGTATGCTTGTGTGTCCCATGCAAGCAAGCTTATTTAGGAGTACAAGAAGCTCCTTTCCTTTGGTCCAAGGGAACTTACTCCAGAAATGTTAAACTCTATTAAAGAAGCAGACAAACCAGCTAAGAGGGGCAAGAAGCAAGAAGCCAAAAAGGGAGAAAAAGGAGGTAGAATATCAAAGGTTCACTCTCCAAAGAAGTGAAAGTCTGAGAAGACAGCACCTTCCCAGCCTAAGCAGAAGAAGGTCAAGAAACCTGCTCGAAAGCTTATTCTTGCATCATCAAGCGTCTCCGACTCAGAGTACGTGCCTAGTAGTCATCAACCCATCATTCCAAGCGAACCTGAGAGCGAAATCTCGGATGATGAAGGCTCGGTTTTTGGTGGCACACCACCTCGTTCGCTTACACCAGAGGTATATGTTCGCTCCCAAGCACCTTCTCCTCCACCTGTTTCCATTCTTATTTCCTTTCCTCAAATTTCTCCTATCATCTCATCTCAACCTTCCTCCACTATTCCCATTCCTACACCTATATTTTCTGAAGCTACAACCACAACCACCACTGGGGTTCAGACCAACATATCTGATATGGGGGTTCGTACTTCACCACCTGAAACTCCTGTTAATACCAAACCTCCCTCACCTACCCAATCGACAGAGTCCAATACCGTTCTTGGTGGTGAAGATGTCAATTTCGACACCTTCTACTATAGTCCTATATGGTGCAAAGCGACGATTATGAAGATGCCCCTGTCACCAAACGCCATCTCAAGGAGCTGAATGAGAAGCTAGATAAGCTTATGGCCTCCTCCTCTACCCAGGATTCTTCTTCTAAGTCTGCCATAAAAGGCTTGATAGCCACTTGGGTTAAAGAACACAAAGCGTCAATCACCAAAGCCACTTGAGCAATTGATGCTTCAATGAAAGTTTGCACGGAAGCGACCGAAAAAGTCGATAAAGTAATTTCTAACGCAAATATTTTCCTTCAGTATTACGGGATGCTGCAGCGCAAAATGCCAACAAGGTCAATGCCTCAGTTCAGATCCTCACTCAATCTCTTCAAGAAGAGAAAGAGTTCTTTGAGGTGTTTCGCAAGAACCTCACCTCTGATCATGTTAAACATTAGGCATCTGTCTCTGAATGTTTGGATAAACTTCAAGCAAATCTTGCCCTGGAAAGCAGAGTGATGGATGAACTTGCTCTGAAGACCACTCAACTCAAAGCCCGGACTCTGAAGCTCAATCAAGCGAACAAGGAGTTTGAAGAACTTCGATCAGAGCAGTCTATGGTAAAAAAGCTCTATTGGTAATGTTCACTCCATTTTTCTCTGTCTTTTTGAAGCCTACGATTCGGTTCTTACCATCTCGGTTAGACGTCATTTAGCTGAGAAGTTACGACCTTCTCTTGATAATCTAAGTCGGATAGAGGGTGTTACGGAGTCTGTTTTCTCTTTGCAACAAGGGGGATAAGACACGAAGTCTTCATCCCAACCATCGAAACCTCAACACCCCAAACCACAACAACCGAAGGTGGTTACTGAACCGAAAAGGAAACAAGCTTCGGGTTTTGGTATGTAGGATAAGGGAAAAGGAATTGTTGATGATAATGATGAGGAGGATGATGTTGATGATATTGAAGAAACGGTTCCTAAACCAAGTCCTCTGAAAGCCAATCCCACTGCTCAGGAGATTAAGGAAAAAGTTACTGAAGCGATTAATAAGGAGAATGAGAAGAGAGAAGCGAATCTACTTAATCAGAGGAAATTGAATTTTCCTCTGTGGTCGTTGGAAAGGCTTCGAAAGGAGGTTATTGAAGCTCCAAGTTCACATTGGCTAGAGCTTGTTCTTTCCTTCAATGTCGAGAATTCTAAAGATTCTCAATTCGATATGCTAATCACTCGTAAGGCTTTCATCTTTCATTGCTTTGAGCCTACAGTGGCGATTCCTTCTCCTGACCCGAAGGTTGATCAAGACTTTCTTGAATACTATCATGAATTTTCTCAACCTTAGTACCTAACCCGGAGTAACAAGAAGATCACAACAGTCAAGGTGCTGAAACCCACTACAGCAGGGAAGTTCATTAATATCAAGTTCAAAGTGACCCGAGGATCAGATTGTTCGGTCTATACGGTCTCGCTTGCCTATTTGCAAAATCTGAATCCACACGATTGGATTCTCCTGAACAAAATTCTACTCTCCAATAAAAAGGAATATGAGCCAATCATTGATCACATCAAGCCTATGCTAGTGTGTTACATTCATGAAGTGGCAAAGATGGATCAGGAGATTGCCGCTTCTATACACAAGAGGCCCTTAATCAAGCCAATCGGGAAGGCAGGCGACACTAAGCTGATGGTGAAGGGAAAAATTGATCCACAGTCTCATACCATCATGTTTCTTAGAGGTGAAGGTCAAAGGTGCTTATTTGCTCTGGCTGAAAAACATCTATTTTCCAAATTCTGCTTGGAGCACATTCTTGAGCTTATCCATGGGTGTGATCAAAACAGTGAGGTAGACAAAAAGCTGTTCTCAGATATGCTTCGGTGGTATATGGCTTTCAGACAGACTCTTCTTGCCATTATTCCAAGACTGTTCAAGGTTGTGAAGCGAACTCCTCAACCTCCACTGAAGTGAAGTCTCGCCCCGATTGACACAAAGGGGGAGATTGTTGGGTCCAGAAGTGTTGCGTCTTTGGGCTCGGTCCTTAGCCCAGTTTTGTTATTCGGTTTGGGCCTATCCAACCATGTTTATTTTATTAGGGTTTAGTATTTAAGGTGCATGCATGCATCCTTTATGAACATTGCTTTTCATTTCTTTATTTTAAGATTGTACTATAAACCCTAGCTCGCCTCTACAGTGGCAGTTCTTCATCGAGCTCTGCTGAGGCATGACTACATTTGGATCATTAAGCATTACTTGATTCTATATCGTGTTTATTGTGTTTTTTTTTTGTTTTTATTGATTAACCTGTTGAAGATCTAATTGATCTAAGAGTTTTTCAACTCATCAGTTGCCTTAGGAAAACCTAGGAAGAGATTTGGTGCCAGGAACATTGTCTTATTGAGGGTCGTATGTATAGCTAAGGGAGTAACTTGGAGGCTTTGGGGCGATTCTTGAGGAAAGTACGGATATATGTGGAAGGTAGTATATGTAACGCCCGTGTTTCAGGGCTAACCAGTAGTAGATGATGTAATAGTCTTGGTCAACTATTTTAACCCTTTTTGAAGTAATAAAGATGAATTATTTGAGTATTATGTCAAATATGTGCATTTATGTGCTTATAACTTAATTATAAAGGTATAACTAATAAAAAATAAAAATAAACATCAAAACTAAAGTGTGACATAAGCCCGATATCTTTACATAAAGTTGTAGTGGTCGAAACAAGGATTCCGGAGATATAAAGAACGCCGAAATCCGATTTATAATGAACAAGTTATGACTCGTCGAAGTTTCGCGATAGAACCAGCACGACACCGGGAAGCGTAAATAGTGATTTACGGTAGAGCGATTTTTAGCCTTAGCAATCTAAGATAAATTCCAAGAATACGTTAAACTGAGAGCGTCCATAAAAAGTACGCCCACATCTAACTTCGTATGAGGAAGTTATGATTTTTCGATGTTTTGGCTTAGCAGTGTACAACCCGAAGTTCGAATATTAGATCGGGCGGTTTTTAGCCGACACAACCTAAAAGAGAATCGAAGATCTCGTTAATAGTAGCGTAACGATAAAAAGACAGACGAAAACGGACGTCGGATGAAGAAGTTATGAATTTTTAACGGACTAATCTTGTCACGGCCTGTTAATAATATAACTTTTAAAATAAAGTCAAAATTAGCCGATGGAGTCTAAACGAAAGTTGTAGAGTACATTCCCGCCTATGCGTGGATATAAAAAACATCAAAAACGGAGCTCGTATGCAAAAGATACGAGTTTTAGAAGTTAAGTGTACAATTTACGAAACTGTGAAAAGATCGATGACGTGGCTGAATCCCAGCTGTCCGATAAACTCGCATCAGATGAAGAAACGTCACCCCTCGCAATTACGCCCAACATCGAAAGCTCGGTACACCCAGCGTTTCGATCCTTGTGCGGTCCGAAGAAGAGCCACGTTGCCCCACCAAGTCTACGCACGTGTCTCATACGAACCCTTCTACGTGCAGCGTACACCTTCGGTATGCCCAGTGTAGTCCGAAGTCTTGCCAATAAAAGGAGGTCGAGGGCTACCTCCATTTTCACACCAAAATTACTCTCTCTAGTTTCATCCTCTCTCTAAGCCCCCTAACCCCCCTAAAGCCTAGGTAAACTCCCTAGCACCCGAAGGAAGCCCCCAGGCTCCCGGAGTCTCGAGAAAAAGGGCCTTTCGGTTTAGAAATGCTGCTCCAAGCAAAGCCCAATTTTCTTTAAAACCCGTTGTAAGTGAGCTACGCCTATGAAATTTTTAATATAGCTTTTAAATAATTATAGTAATGTTATTAGGTCCTTAGAATATTTAATTGGGCTATTATCATGGGTTATATAATGCCGTTATAATATCTTTTTTAACCACCCACGGTACGGGTGTTCCGGTTTGGAGGGTCGCTTGGGTTGCTGGATTCAGAAGTGCTTATATGCCAAAATGATCCTGCCCTCCAGTGTTCCATGTCTGGCCTCGTCTGTATATAGTGGGTGAAAAGTATATATAATAGTCATAATAATTAGACTATTAATTAGTCGCGGTTAACGTTAGACTAAACCCAAGTGATGTTGATACTAGGTTTTGTCGAGGGAAAATTATTTTGAGATAATGAAGCGCTATTCGAGTGCAGAATCACCACCTTTTCAGGTGAGTGCATAGTTACTTTCAGCTTACACATAGATATGAAGTATTTTATATAAATTATGTGTTGTGTGTGCATATTATATGTACACTTGCTATCTATTTTGGATGAATGATTTTATACATGTTTTAAATGATTTAAACTGTATATGTATTTTATATCTACAAAATGTGTTGGGTAAAACATGGGTAGATGTAATAGTTGCTATGTGAAAAAATTAAATAATGAGAGGCCTCGTTATAGATGTTATTGATGATCCATTCATCTAGCGGAGTATAGATGACGACCACGAACTATTTTGGATAGTCTAGTGGAATGCTAGCAGGCTTGTAACCCGTAGGTGTTTATTTGAACTGTGTGTTTACCAGCAGTACTCCATCCCCCACATGGTTGCCTTATTTAACTTGAATTGTTGAGGAATCCCCGATGCATGTGTTGTCACCCCGATGAAAGTCCTTAGACTAGATCCCTTGTGTTAGATGTTTTAGGGACATAAAGTGAGGATAACAGGAACAGGTAATCGGATTTGTTTGGTTTGGCAAAGTTAATAAACTTATTTACTGTGGGTTGAAAACTCTATGTGCTCACCAGGCTCCCAAGCTTGACCCATTCAGTTTCTTGTATTACAGGTAGTGGCACATGAGCATAGATGTTTGGATGAGAGATAAGGGATTATAGGCCTGTAAATACGAAATAATATCGTAAGGCTTATGTTGTACTCTTTCTACTTTTGATCTGTATCGAACATGACATCCCGAGTCTTTTAATGAAATACATTTCTTTGGAAATGCTTTTGATAATCTTTATCATATTTTGTTTTGGGACAAATTCTGCAACACTTTTATTTAAAATGTTACTCTGATTTTCAAACAAGCATAAACAAAATCGGTCTTTTCTGGCCGTGAAAATGGGGATGTCACAGTTGGTATCAGAGCATTAGTTTAAGCGAACTAGGAATTTGTAGGATTTCTAGACTTAAAATTAGAATGCTAAGAGATGATTGTGAGATGTGAGCACTAGTTTATTTTAGGAAATATGCCTAAAATGATTTTATGTGCTAAATGTTGTGTGCCTGATATGTTGTTATTTGTTTGGATCTATGGTCTGTTGCCGACCGGATCTGGAAACCTTATGTGTTTAGGATTCTAAACGTTCAACTACGATATTAGAACTAACATGTAAACGTTTCGGAGGGATAAGGATGATTTAAATGACCATCCTAAATAAAGATCTAAATTCACCTTATACGGTGTATAGATCAAAATGGCGAGAATCCGCAGTGGAGTTGGGTATGCAAATGGAAACAGAAACCAACCTCCAGTGATTGAACAAATACCGGTTGTGGTAGCCGCTCCTGAGCCAATAACGATGGCCAGAGTGCAATCAATGATCCAGATGATGTTGGGTTGTCAAATGGAGGAAACCAAACGTTTTCTCCAACAGAATCGAGAGGAAGCTACCTTACGAATCGAACAACCCGAGTTGAACGAAGGGCAGTATGAAGAGGGGAAATACCGTAGGACCGTTGGTCAAGTCAACCCACCAATAGTTTGACAAAATAACCAGGATGACGGAGTCGAGAGGAATGGATGCATGTACAAGGATTTTATGACTAGCAAGCCATCGACTTTCACTGGAAAGGAAGATCCGATCGGAGTAATGGATTAGATCTCGGAGATGGAGTTAGATTTCATGACATGTGGTTGCAGAGGCAAACTACAAACCACATTTTTTTACGTCAGTTCCGTGGAGGAGAAATGCGTTGGTGGAATACCCTGGGGACGACTCTGAGCCCTAATGAACCCCTGCAACAGACATGGGCGGAGTTTTTAGTACAGTTCAAATGAAAGTACTGCTCAACCCAAAACTTGCTCGAGCTAGAAAACCAATTCCTGACGCTGAATAAGGGAAGCATGTCAATCAATGAATACATGAACAACTTCACAGAGAAGATGGAGTTTGCCTTGCATCTTGTGCTGGATGAATTGACGAAAATCAACAAGTATGCAAAGGGACTTCCATGGGAGTACGTGGTGCCAGTGCGTCAGGCACCTACTCTGGAAGCAGCTATCTGGGCTGCCAAGTCTGTGGAGAATATGATTAAGGTAAGATTTGCCAGTAAGGTTGAGGTTGGCGAAAAGAAAAAATTTAAAGGGTCTACTAAACCCAATAAAAAGAAGAGCAAGTTCAGTTCAGAAAAGTTCGGGGGAGGAGGAAATGAATCGAAATGGTGAGAGAAGTGCAAGAAGAAGCACTCGGGAAAATGTAGCGAGGAAGTAACCTACTACAAGTGTGGGAAAACGGGGCACTATGCCAATGAGTGCACCATCAGCAAGAGGGTGTCCTACGAGTGCCGTGAAGAAGGGCATATTGCTAAGGATTGCCCAAAGAAGAAAGATACGGGAAGGCCCAACGTTCCACCAAAGCCGAAGGTGAGAGCCTTCCAGATGACGCTCGAGGATACGAAGGAGGTAGCAGACGTCGCTTCAGGTACCTTTCTTGTAAATGGTTTACCTGCCAATGTATTGTTTGATTCTGGAGCAAACTACTCCTTTGTGTCACATAAGTTTGGTGGGAAACTAGCATTACCTGTAGAAAAACTTGATAATGCCCTGATTGTAGAAGTTGCCAGTGGAAAATTCGTACCTGTTATTAATCGTTTTAAGAACATAGTCATCAACTTAAACGGAAACGAATTCCACGAAGAGCTGTTGCCCATAGAGTTTAATGGTTTTGACATCATTCTGGGAATGGATTGGCTTAGCGCCAACGATGTCGAGATATTATGTCAAAAGAAGATAGTAAGGGTAAATCCCCCTGGAAAGTTGTCATTTATGGTGTACGGGGACAAATGCAGAGTGAATTCTGGAATCATCTCCCAGATGAAATCCAGAAAATGCTTATCCAAAGGATGTGCATCAGATTTGGCTTTTGTGATCGATGCTAAGAAGGAAAAGAAGGAGGTGCAGAATATACCAATGGTGTGTGACTATTCGGAAGTCTTTCCCAAAGATCTTCCTGGATTAACACCTGATAAACAAGTGGAACTTCGGATAGACTTGTTACCATGAATGACACCGATAGCAAAGGCACCATACCGATTAGCACCGACGGAGATGAAGGAGCTTATGACGCAACTTCAGGAGTTTTTGGACAACAGTTTCATTAGACCTAGTTCATCACCCTAGGGAGCTTTGGAGCTATTCGTGAAGAAGAAAGACGAAAGCATGAGGATGTGCATAGACTACAAAGAGCTGAACAAGGCAACAGTAAAGAGCAAGTACCCATTGCCGAGGATTGATGACCTATTCGATCAACTGCAAGGTTCGAGCTATTTCTCAATGATCGATCTTAGGTCAGGATATCATCAGCTGAAGCTGAGAGATCAAGATATTGAGAACACTGCATTTAGAACGAGATATGGACACTAAGAGTTCTTGGTTATGTCATTTGGACTAACCAATGCTCCAGCAACATTCATGGATTTGATGAACAGGGTTTGTAAACCATTTCTCGATAAATTCGTGATAGTGTTCATCGACGACACTTTGATCTACTCGAAAAGCCAAGAGGAGCATGGCTAGCGTCTACGAGAAGTATTAGAAGTACTGAAGAAGGAGAAGTTGTATGCAAAGTTCTCCAAGTGTGATTTTTGGATCCGAGAAGTCCAATTCTTGGGTCATGTGGTTAACCAGGAGGGAATAATGGTTCACCCAACAAAAATAGAAGTTGTAATGAAGTGAGAACGTCCAAAGTGTCCCACATAGATTCGAAGCTTTCTAGGATTAGCCGGATATTACCGACGATTTATCCAAGGCTTTTCTTTGATAGCTACTCCATTAACAACTTTAACCCACAAATGAGCTACCTATACATGGAGTGAGAAGCAAGAAGAAGCATTCGAGAAGCTAAAGAAGAAGTTATGTGAAGCACCGATTCTTTCTCTACCCGATGGAGTTGAAGACTTCGTGGTGTATAGCGATGCGTCGGGAGTTGGGTTGTGTTGTGTTCTGACCCAAAGAGAAAAGGTGATAGCATATGCCTCTCGGCAATTGAAGGAGCACGAAAAGAACTACCCCACTCATGATCTGGAGTTGGAAGCGGTAGTTTTTGCTCTAAAGCTATGGCGGCATTACCTCTATGGCATGAAATGCAAGCTTTTCACTGATCATAAGAGTCTCCAGTATCTCTTTAATCAGAAGGAGTTGAACACGAGGCAACGACGTTGGCTAGAGTTACTCAAGGACTACGACTGTGAGATCCTTTACCACCCAGGTAAAGCAAACGTTGTCGCTGATGCTCTCAGCCGAAAAGTCAATCTTGAAAGGAAAAGGCCAAGAGTGTTGAGAATAGAAGTTGTCTCGGCGATTGTGGAAAGTGTCAAGAATGCTCAAGAGGAAGCTTTAGAGAAGAATAACCGAAAGGAAATTTTTTTGGGCAAAACGTTAGTGTTCGGCACAAACAGTCAAGGACTTAAGGTATTCCAAGATCAGATTTGGGTACCTAAGACGGGAGGAATAAGAGATCTTCTGATGGAAGAAGCGCACAAGACCATGTACATAATTCTTCCCTGTAGCACAAAAATGTATAGGGACCTAAAACCCTACTACTGGTGGCCGATGATGAAACTCGATGTTGCGAAGTATGGGGCCGAGTGTGTAACATGTGCGAGAGTTAAGGCACAACATCAGAAACCGTATGGGAGTTTAGAACCCTTACCTGTACCAATGGGTGAATGGGAGGACATCACCATGGATTTTGTGACTAAACTACCTAGAACGAAGAACGGTCACGGCATGATTTGGGTGGTCGTGGATCGTTTCACTAAGAGTGCACACTTCATAGCAGCCAACGAGAGGCGGTCTATGGATAAGCTCGCAAATGCTTATGTGAAGGAAATTGTAAGACTTCATGATGTTCCTCTAACGATTGTATTAGATCGTGATAGTCGTTTCATGCCAAGATTTTGGAGAAGCCTACAAGAGGAAATGGGTACGAAGTTGTGTTTGAATACAACTTACCATCCACAAACTGATAGTCAGAGCGAAAGAACGATTCAAAAATTGGAAGATATGCTAAGAGCATGTACCCTGGAGTTCCAAGGGAACTGGGACGAGCACTTACCTCTAGTAGAATTTTTCTACAACAATAGTTTCCACTCGAGCATCAAGATGGCACCCTACCAAGCTTTGTACGGACAGAAGTTCCGTACGCCGTATTGTTGGCTTGATGCTGGAGAGAAGCAGTTTATGGGCCCCGAGATCGTCCATGAGACTGCTGAGAAGCTGAAGGTAATTAGGGAAAGAATGTTAGCAGCTCAGGATCGTCAGAAGAGTTATGCTGACAAGAAAAGACAACTGATAACCTTCACAGTTGGGGATTCAGTTTTGCTGAAAGTATCACCGTGGAAGGGACTTATATGATTTGGGAAACGAGGAAAGCTGAGACCAAGGTTATTGGACCATTCAAAGTTCTTCAGAAGATTGAGAACCAAGCTTACAATCTCGAATTGCCCGAAGCACTAGATGGTATTCATAACATCTTCCATGTGTGTTATTTGAGGAAGTTCACGGGAGAAGTTCCCGACATATTTCGAATCTCAGAGTTAAGAATGGATGAGAATAAGAGGTTGATCGAAGAGCCCGAGGTAATTATTGACCGTAAGACTAAGAAGTTACGACGCAAGATGGTCGACTTAGTGCTAGTCCGATGGAAACATTCAAATGGGTCAAATCTCACTTGGGAAACAGAAAGTGACATGATGAGTCGCTACCCACATCTGTTTGTTGATGCATGATTCCAGGATGGAATCATCCTAAGGGGGAGAGAATTGTAACGCCTGTGTTTCTGGGCTAAGCAGCAGTAGATGATGTAATAGGCTCACCAATGATCCACCCGCATTCATGGACCTCATTAGTCAAGTATGTACACCCATGTTGGATCGGTCCGTGATTGTGTTTATCGATGATATCCTGGTCTATTCTAAGACCCAGGAGTTTCTTGAAGAGCATCTAAAGGAGGTATTGGAGACCTTGCGGAAGGAGAGACTGTATGGAAAGTTCTCTAAGTGTGAGTTCTGATTGCGCGAGGTGTAGTTTCTGGGGCACCTTGTCAACCAAAACGATATTCTGGTTTATCCGGCCAAGGTCGAGGCGGTGATGAGATGAGAGGTTCCAATGTCTCCATCTGATATTCGGAATTTCATTGGTTTGGTAGGTTACTGTCGGAGATTCATTCAGGATTTCTCCAAGATAGCAGTTCTTTTGACTCGGTTGACAAAGAAGACCACCACATTTTGTTGGGGGCTTGAGCAACATGCAAGTTTTGAGACATTGTGGTAGAAATTTTGTAAGACGTCAATTTTGCACCCTTCCTGAGGGTGTTGAGGAGTTTGCAGTCTATTGTGAATCACATGTTTGGGTGTAGTTTTGATGCAGAGGGGTCGCATTATTGTTTGCACTTCGAGGTAGATAAAGTCTCATGAGGTGAGTTATCGTACGCATAATTTGGAGTTAGGGCATGTGGTTTTTGCGCTCAAGATTTGGCGGCATTACCTCAATGGGGTCCGTTGTACTATCTACACGAATCACAAGAGCATGAGGTGTTTGATGGTTCAGCCGAATCTGAACAAGAGACAACTTAGGTGGTTGGATGTGGTGAAGGACTATGATTGTGTGATCCTTTATCATCTATGGAAGGCCAGTGTGGTGGCCGATGCGCTTAGTTGCAAGGCGGTTGTGGATCCAATCATGGATGTGTGCTTGAGGATGACGATGATCACTCTTCTCTTGGAGTAGACCCGAGAGGCTCAAATTAAGGGTATGAAGGAAGATCATGGGAAGAGTGAGCACATTGTGGGCCAGGTGGCTTCCTTCGATCAAGATAGCTGGGGGTAATTGATCCTTCATCGAAGGGTGTGGGTTCTTTACTGGGGTGGTGCGTGATAGTTTTTAATGGAAGAGGTGCATAAGTCGAGATTCTTTATTCATCCTGGGGCGACAAAGATGTATAGAGATCTTTGTCTCAATTATTGGTGGCCATGTATGAAACGGGATGTAGATTGGTATGTAGAGAATTTCTTAACTTGTAGGAAGGTCAAGGCCGAACATCAGTGACCTCACGACAATATGCAGCCGTTAGACATTCCTATTTGGAAATCGGAAGAGATTACCATGTATTTCATCATGAAATTGCCTTAGACAGTGCACATAGTGGATTCGATATGGGTCATCATGGATCCATTGACCAAGATCACATAATTTATTCCGATTCAAGAGAGTATCTCTACCGAGATGTTGGTCGATATTTACATCAAGGAGGTTGTGGCACGACATGGGATGCTGGTTTCAATGGTTTTACACAAGGATGTCATGTTTGCTTCCAGGTTTTGGAATAGTCTATTGTGATGCATTAATCACATGTTTGGGTGTAGTTTTGACGCAGAGGGGTCGTATTATTGTTTGCACTTCGAGGCAGATAAAGCCTCATGAGGTGAGCTATCGTACGTATAATTTGGAGTTAGGGCATGTGGTTTTTGCGCTCAATATTTGGTGGCATTACCTCAATGGGGTCCGTTGTACTATCTACACCGATCACAAGAGCATGAGGTGTTTGATGGATCAGCCGAATCTGAACAAGAGACAATGTAGGTGGTTGGATGTGGTGAAGGACTATGATTGTGTGATCCTTTATCATCTATGGAAGGCCAATGTGGTGGCCGATGCGCTTAGTTTCAAGGCAGTCGTGGATCCAATCATGGATGTGTGCTTGAGGATGACGATGATCACTCTTCTCTTGGAGTAGACCCGAGAGGCTCAAATTAAGGGTATGAAGGAAGATCATGGGAAGAGTGAGCACATTGTGGGTCAGGTGGCTTCCTTCGATTATGATAGATGGGGGTAATTGACCCTTCATTGGAGGGTGTGGGTTCCTTACTGGGGTGGTGCGCGATAGGTTTTAATGGATGAGGTGCATAAGTCGAGATTCTTTATTCATCCTAGGGCGACAAAGATGTATAGAGATCTCTGTCTCAATTATTGGTGGCTATGTATGAAACGGGATGTAGGTTGGTATGTAGAGAAGTGCTTGACTTGTAGGAAGGTTAAGGCCGAACATCAGTGACCTCACGAGAATATGCAGTCGTTAGACATTCCCATTTGGAAATCGGAAGAGATTACCATGTATTTCATCATGAAATTGCCTCAGACAGTGCACATAGTGGATTCGATATGGGTCATCATGGATCCATTGACCAAGATCACACAATTTATTCCGATTCAAGAGAGTATCTCTACCGAGAAGTTGGTCGATATTTACATCAAGGAGGTTGTGGCACGACATGGGATGCCGGTTTCAGTGGTTTTACACAAGGATGTCATGTTTGCTTCCAGGTTTTGGAATAGGTTTCGCAAGGAGTTGGGTACTCTTCTGCATTTCAGCACGGCTTTCCACCCCCAAACTGATGGGAAAACCGAGCGGACTATCCATACCCTGGAGGAAATGCTTCAGGCATATGTATTGGATTTTGGTGGGAGTTGGGATACATATCTCCCTTTGGCGGAGTTTTCATATTACAACAGTTACTACGCCAACATTAATCGACCTCCTTTTGAGATGCTCTATGGGAGGAAATGCACGTCCCCGATATGTTAGGGTGAAGTTGGTCAGCGTGTCATGGGGAGTACTGAAGTGGTACTCAAGACTACCAAGTTGATTCAACAGGTTCTGGGTAGGCTTCAAACAACACAAAGTCGGTAAAAGAGTTATGTCGACAAGCACCGGTCAAATTTAGAATTCCAGGTTAGGGATATCGTTCTCCTGAAGGTGTCACCTTCGAAAGGTGCCATCCGATTCAGGAAGAGTGGAAAGTTAAGCCCCTGATACATAAGTCCTTTTAGGGTTTTGGCCCGGGTGGGCCGAGTTGCATATCGCTTGGATCTTCCTGAGGAGCTTACTTAGATCCATAACACGTTTCACGTCTCTCAGTTGTGCAAATGTTTGGTTGATAATTCCGTAGTAGTTCCGTTAGAGGATACTCGGGTGGATGATCGACTAAATTGTATCGAGAAACCGGTAGCGATCCTTGACCGGAAGACGAAAACCTTGAGGAACAAGGTTTTTAAGTTGGTGAAAGTACAATGGTAGCATTGCAAGGGTTCAAAATGGATGTGGGAGCATGAGGACTAGATGAGGGAGCATTACCCAAAGTTATTTGCGACAATAGACTTTGTGGATGAAGTTTGATTTTAGTGGGGGAGAGTTGTAACACCCGATTCAAGGTACTTTCATTTTTGACCCTTGGAATGTAAATACTTTGTAGATTTTGTCCATAAGGGTTGTTTTTCCATTTTGGAAAAACTCGTAGTACGCAGGGCGTATGCGTGCAAGGGGACAAACCCTAAATTTTAGTGTTTGGAACCAATTTAAACAATTTAATGAACGTTGATCCTCTCATTTCTCAGCCTTCATAGCCCTTTGAGTCCCATTTCTAAAACCTTTCCTCTTTTGAAGATATTTGACCCTCTTGTGTGTGTTTTTAGTGTGTGTTGGTGAGATTTAAAGAAGAAAAACTTGGAAGAATGAGCCTTGATCAAAATGAGTGCTAGTAGATCCAAACTTCTCACATTTTTGGACTAGTGGAGTTTGGGCGTACGTATGGTACACGCATCATACAAGGTCTGGGTTGGGCTTTTGTGACTTTAGGCCATTTTCATACTAGTGGAGTTTGGGCCTTGCTAGGCCATCAGCCCTTCTGAATTTAGGCCATTGTTGGGCCTTAGGTATTGTTGTGTTTGGTCCATAAAGGGTTTTGGGAATCTTTTTGAGCTTTGGTCCATATTGGGCTTTTTGGTGCTATTAGATTGGGCGTTGGATTTTAGGCCATGTAAGGAAAGGGTAAAATGGTCTTTTACCCTAAGTGTTGGACAATTGGACTAGGATTCCAGTTATGGGCTGTCGACCAATTATTAATTGGGTATCATTTGATGGTCTTAGCGAGAGGATTTTTTCGGATCAACTGTCCGAGATTTTATCTAAGTTATTCAACAGCCTGATGTGAGTTTCCTGACTGTGCTTGACGGGTCAAAGGCACCATTGCTAGCCCATGATTTATTATGATTAGGATGCTATTTTTCTTTGCGACTCTTGCATATGTACTATGTGATATGTATACCTGGTAGGGCGCGATGCCAGGCGGGGCCTGACAAGGGTATTGTATGCTATTTGTCCTAGTGATTATTGCATGTGTTTATATGTCTATATGTATACCAGGCGGGGCCTGATGAATATGATGAGGCGGGACCCATTTAATATTTTTTACAAATATGTTTCGAGCGGGGTTCGACGCCGGGTGGGGACCGGTGGTTGTTGGGCATGGCCCATTATATGTTTGATATGTATGGTATGAGTTTCTTTGGGGAATTCACTGAGTTTCGTGCTTATGGTTTTCATTTTATGTTTCAGGTACTTCCGGATCGAAGGGGAAGGGCTCGGGATGATCACATCGCACACGCACGTTGTTCCGCGTTTTGTTGATATGATGTACTTGGATGATTATTTACATACTCTGATTTAGTTTTATTGTTTTATAAACACGTCTTGGATGATTTTTTTATAATTATTAAAATGAAATTTTTGGTTTTAATTTTTGGGATGTTAAAAGCTAAAACTAAGTGGGTCATCGAAGTAGATGAAAATAGTAAATATTTTTATTGAATTTTCTACAAAAAAGAGGCTAACTAGCTATTCGAGGATTTTAATTGATATGGATTACATCAATATTCTAGATAGAGTCAAGTGTGATTTCTTTTCTCACTTTATGGTCAATTTTGGTCATCTCACTAGCCCTTGGCCTACTATCTCTATGGGGTTTCCTTGTAATTTATTTTTAGAGTAGTATTTAGAGTTGGAGAGTGATATTACTCGAGAGGAAATTACAATAGTTGTGTGGGATTATAGGTCTAACAAAGTCCCTGGACCGGATGGTTATACTTTTAGGAATTTTAAGAAGTTTTAGGATTTGATATAAGATCATGTTTTCAATGTTGTGACTAGATTTTTGAAATTTAGTAATTCTCCTTGAGAATGAAATTCTTCCTTCATTGCTTTGATCCCCAAATTTCAGGACGCTAAATATGTGAATGATTTTTGTCCTATTAGTATAATAGGTTTTCAATATAGAATTATTGGCAAAATATTAGCTAATAGGTTAACCATGGTGATTGATTAGACTGTTAGTCATAAATAATCAACTTTTATTAGGGGGCGTCATATTTTAGATGGTCCTCATATTCTTAATGAGGTTGTTTCTTGGTGTAAGGTTCATCATAAGAAGGCCTTGATTTTCAAGGTGAACTTTCAAAAGGTTTATGATTCATTGCAGTGAGATTATTTGAATATGATTGATTCTTTTGCAAGGTGGCAGAAATGAATTTAAGGGTGTTTGTCTTCGTCTATGTGTTATGTGTTGGTGAATGGTGCACTTACTGTTGAATTTCTTTTTCATTGTGGCTTGAGACCTAGTAATATGCAATCACCTTTTCTTTTCATTTTAGTAATAAAAAGTCTTTAAATTACTTTTCATCTGGGTATTGATAGAGGTATGTTTCAAGGACTTAATATTGGTAATAGGAATCAAGTTTATCTTTCTCATATGTTTTATAACGATTCCATCGAATATTGAATTTGTTGTTAAATTATTTTATTTTTTAGGCTCAAGCCCAAGGCTTAATTTGTATAAGTGTAAACTCTCTAGGATTGGCATCACGTTTCACATGGTGGAGTAGATGGAGATCTTAAGAGGGCGTGTAGCTAGTAAAGTGTCCTTTCCTTATTTGTTTTGAATATGTGTGAAAATATATCCATGATTGTTTCTAGGAAAGAGGTAAGCTGACCAATAAATTTTCTACATGGAAGGCTAAAACTTTATTAATTGGTGGTCATCTCACTTTGTTAAAATTAGCTTTGTGTTCCCGTCCTAACCTACTATATGTCTTTATGCAATGCTTTAGATGCATTATCAAACATATTAGTCATCACATAACATGTTTTTTCTTGGGGATGCTTTGGAAGAGAAACAAATGACATGGGTGAGGTGGATAAAGGTAATGGCTAAAAGACAGTATAGTGGCTTAAGCATAATAGTTTGTTTACTCTTAACTAGGAACATTCTGTAATATCATTGGCTCAATCTCGGTGAATTTGAAGCCTCGACATCACAAAAGGTCAATGCATGTAAGGTTAGAATTCGAATACATTTTAAACGGTGACAAGAATTTAGAATTGTGAAATGAGCATCATTGGAATAGTGTTCAGTCGACCTGTTCACAAAGGAAGGACCATAGAGAGGCATAGTATGTATGTTCATAAGATGGCATAACTTATGTTATTTAATTCAAGTGGTTAGTTGAATACTCAAAATTTTTTTGCAATGAATAAAGTCATAGTATTCATGGTGATTAAATACTAGAGATTATTTATATTCAATAGGGTTGAGACCATTGTTAATTAGTTTATTATTGTGTTTAATTTTGCACGTTTTACTTTTTGAATAATTTGATTATTCGAATTCCATAGTCGCTCATACTTTTGGGAGTAAGTAGTGAATTAAGGCTGTCATGAATTGAATTGTAGATTGTCTATGGAGGTTAGACATTGCAATAACATTGCTACAATGTTCTTGAGTACTTAGAAAATGGGGATTTTGAGCATTGGATAAACCTACGCTCAAAGAATTACTTCATGGATTTTATCATGAGTAATTGTGTGACGATAATATCTTATATTCTTAAAATGAAGATATATGAGTTGTAATTTACAAATCGGTTATGCATTGGTATTGTTAAAACGCACCAGTAACATGATGTTATAAAACGTAGTATCATGCATGATTTGGTGAGTAAAAGATACAAGCATATGAGTCAAAATGTATTTGTTCCTTTTTCACTAATGGGAAAAGTAATATCTTTGGACCCCTAGATGATTTGTTGTCAACATTTGATGTGCTTGGCCAAGCCCATACTGAATTGATGTGTTCAATTAGTAGTCTGAATTTAGTCGTCATAAATCAGGAAACCAAGAAACAAAATTTTGGACAATAAGATTGATTTCAATCCATGTCTCATATCCATACAATATCTAGAAGAACGGAGGAATATTTTCACTTATATAAAGGAAAAACATCTAATCGAATTAGAGTTCGGCAGTTGCTTTGGAAAGCACCCTTTGTTGTTTAATTTAGAAGTTATACCTGTAATTTTAGTTTTAGAATTATCCAAGTGAGAGAATGTTGGATTAGGTGTGTAGGCCAATAACTAAATTCGTATAATCGTGGATAATTACTAAAGTCCTTTTGGGTTGCCCTCAAGCCTAATAATTAACTGGATTGCTTTTTGGATAGAGAGACTGATTTAGTAATTTATTATATGATTAGTAAATTAATTAGAAATCAAAATAAATAATTAATTAATATATTATGAGAATAATATATTAATCATATTATTTAATTAAGAATTAATTAGAAATTAATTGGAATTATTGAATTCATTAAAAGTGGCATGACTAAAGGTGACAATGTTCAAAAGTTGAGCATTGACCTATTCTAGAACCTCCCTAGGAGGGGCAAGGTGGGGGGGGGGGGGGCAAAATTCTATATGGTTATAGGGTTTTTAGAGCTTTTCTTGGGCTCTAAGGAAACTTGGATGCCATAGAGGGAAAGAAAAAGGGATAAGGCTTATCCAAGGAAACCCGCATTATCCTAGCTCCTCTAGTCACCTATATAAACCCTCCTAAGGGTTCTCAATTTCGATCATCCCTTCTACAAGACATAGAAATGAAAATTGTTCCTCTACTCATCTCTCCTCTTTAGCCTCCAACTTGCTAGGGTTTGGGTGTGAGCCATTAGAGGCAGAGACTTCTGGTGCTTTCTTTCTGAAGACCAACAAGAAAAGATTACTAGTTTAATTGCAATAATAAACAACGGTATGTATTTTCTAATAACCCTTCAACATTTTCGAAAATAGCAATGTACTTATATGGTTCTTGATATTCAACAGTTGTTACAAATCATTATGAGAACATAGATCCTTTAGAGTGCATGTGAACTTAGATTTTATGTTTTTTTTTCTGCCAAAATAAGTTTTTTTGTAACATATAAAACCTATCAAATAGATGGCAAGGGCAATATGGAATTGCAAATTCGCCATTTACATGAGGGGCATGTGAGTTGACTATCGTCTACAATGAGACGACGTTGCTCGAAAGTATCGACCAGTTCTTTTTTAAAAACACAAATACCCATACATAGTGTGCCTGATAGTTGTACTGAATCAACATGTTTTAGCAAACCATGACTACCAACCGTGTAAATTTGTCTTACAATAATAATATAAATTCTCATTTTTTTTGGATATCCATTATTGAGTTATAATTCTAAAAAAAATTCTTTTAATGAATATAATTAGTGATTAACTATTATCATAAATTCAGTTATAATAATAACTCATGTTGGTTTCTATTTCCATAAAATAAACTTGTATACACATACACACATGATCATGTGATCCTTTACCAATGAATATTTTCCACTGAACTCAGCAAACCTTTTCGCGTAATATTAAAAAAATGACTTAAGGTCTTATGTCAGTCATATAGAAATGTATTCGTAAAAAAATATACATATTAAAGTTATTTTTGGCGAACATATGTATTTTCGATGTTCGCACATAAATGTAGTTTTTATATGTGCACATTTTTTTGATATTGTTTTTAATGAATTCAATTCTATATGACCGACTTAATAATTTAAGTCACTTGTTTTTTTTTAAATGATACCAAAAAAGTTTACGGGTAAATATTTGTTTGTAAAAGATTCTGATCCTCTCTCTCTCTCTCTATATATATATATATACATATATATATATATATATATATATATATATATATACACACACACACACACAGAAACTAATAGATAATTAAAAATAATGTTATCCAAATTTCTCTCGCTTCTTCGGATAATCCTTTTGTTCACAATATATATATATATATATATATATATATATATATATATATATATATATATATATATATATATATATATATATATATATATATATATATATATATATATATATATATTGTGAACTGAAGGATTATCCGAAGAAGCGAGAGAAATCTGGATAAAATTATTTTTAATTATATATTAGTTTGTTGAATAGATAAAGTCCCTAAACTATTGGATTTATCTCTTGTATCTGTTATATATATGGAATATTTTCTTGCTTGTATCCTAAGGCAAATCATTCTTATTGTTTTTACTTGGTATCAGAGCCAAGATCTTTAGGGTTCCGTTTCCTCCTTCACCCCTATTATCATCGGCCCCTGATCAATTTTTTTTTATCTCCTTCATCAATGGCTCCTCCCTTAATCAACTCTTCTATGATTGCCACTGCCATAACTTGTAAGTTAACTCGCACCAATTTCCTGCTCTGGAAAGCACAAGTCGTCCTTATTCTACGGGGTGTTCAATATTTAGGGTTTCTTGATGAAACCAGTGTTGTACCAGCAGCTAAGATCACAGTTGGTACCTATGATGCAGCAAAACAGGAAAATAATGATGAGTATGAAGAATGGGTTACACAGGATCAAGTTGTACTTGGTTGTTTATTATCATCAATGACTGAGGATTTGTTATATCAACTGACCCGCTGTATAGACACATCAAAACAGTTATGGACATCTCTTCACGCAATGTTCTCGGCTCAACATAGGGGGAATTCCATTCAGATCCGTATGCATCTATCAAATATGAAGAAGGGTGACATGAATGTGTCTGAATATTACCAGAAGATGATGGATCTTGCTCATACCATGGCCAATATCGGTCACCCTATGACTGATGAAGAAGTTATTGGCTACATATTAGTCAGCTTAGGTACAGGCCATGGGGACCTCTTCACTGTCATCACCGTCGTTAGCAATCATCAGGAGGTGAAATTACTGGAGTTCTATTCTTATTTGATTGCCCATGAAGCTCAAACCACATCAATGAATGTGTCAACAGATTTCACGTCCACCGCCAACAACGTTACTAAGCCAGACTCGAGCAGCTCTCTCAAGAATAACAACGGTAACAGGTACCATGCTTCCAACAACATTAATCAACAAAGCATTTATTGTTGAAGTAACTATGGTTGGGGGCGTGGTCGTGGTAGATACAATGATGGGGGTCCATATTGTCAAGTTTGTGGCATTATGGGTCATACGACATTGAATTGTACAAAACGATTCAACCATGCTTATCAAGCTAAGGATCATCGTAGTGGAAATAGTGCCACTTTTAGAAGTTATAATATTGAACCAAGTTGGTACATTAACACTGGAGCAACAGATCATCTCACAAGTGATCTTGATTGTCTATCCATACCGGAGCGATATCATGGAAAAGATCATGTTTAAGTTGCTAATGGTTCAGGTTTGCATATTTCTCATGTTGGTCATTCTAAAATTCCTAGTTTAGGTCGACCACTTGTTCTTAAAAATGTTTTACATGTTCCTCAAATTAATAAGCATCTTCTTTCTGCTGCTAGACTTGTTTCTAATAACAATGTATTCATTGAAATTTACCCTAATGTTTTCTTCGTTAAGGACATACTCACGAAGAAAACTCTTCTACATGGTAGAAGCAAATGAGGTCTATTTCTGGTGCCAATCAGTCATACTTCTCGTTATGTTGCTTCTAGTACAAAAGTTTCATCATCTCAGTGGCATCAACGTCTTGGTCCTCCTACTTCAGCAGTAGTTAAGTTAATTTTAAAGTAAAATAAATTAGATGTTTCTTTTAATAGTGTGTCTTCAGTTTGTGATGCATTTCAACGTGCAAAGAGTCATCAACTCTCTTATAGTAATTCTGTTCATGTTACTTCTTCACCACTTGAGCTTGTTCACATTGATGTTTGGGGACTGGCTCAAGTGTCTAGTGGAGGTTTTCGATATTATGTTAGCTTTCTTGATGATTATAGTCGCTATACATGGATATATCTCGTCAAACATAAATATGATGTTGAACAAGTCTTTTATAATTTCCAAAAACATGTTGAACGTTTTTTAAATGACAAAATCCATACCATTCAATCTGATTGGGGTGGTGAGTATCATAAACTTCATAAATATTTTCAACAATCTGGTATCTCTCATCATGTGTCATGAACACATACATCACAATAGAATGGAATGGCGGAAAGAAAGCATCACCATATTGTTGAAACTGGTTTGGCTCTTCTAGCTCATTCTTCCCTTCCTTTGCGTTTTTGGGATGAAGCTTTCTTAACAGACTATTACTTAATAAATTGTATGCCAAGCCGTACCCTAAACAATTCTACTCCCATCACACGTCTTCTCAAAATAAGTTCTGATTACACATTTTTACGAATTTTTGGATGTGCATGTTGGCCAAGTTTTCGAAAATACAACACTAATAAACTTGCTTTTAGATCCGCTCTATGTGTTTTCTTAAGGTAGAACTCAATGCACAAAGGGTACAAGTGTTTAGACAAGCAAACCGGTCGAATTTATATTTCACATGATGTAATCTTTGATGAATCTCGTTTTCCATTTGCTGCATCTTTCACTTCTTCAATACCCTCACCTATATCAAAGGGTGCCTCTTTCCCTTAAACTAAACCAATTCTAGTGAATGGCCATCTACGGAAATATGACTTATCATTTCTATTAGCTAATCGTTTTGATGCACCTGCAGCGCCTCTTGTCCCCGTAATGAATATTCTGAGAGCCAGCATATCTTATCTGATGATTCAACAACAAGAAAATTCATCATCTCAACAACCAGAAAACTCTTCATCAACTCCTACTGTTGAAATTGCAGAACCTGTTCCTGTTGTTACCAAATATACAACAACTAGAATTACTATTACCAATGATGGTTCCACTGCTGTTACCAACAATGACAACGAAACTTCTGTAGTCTCACCGTCTCTTCGTTGTCTCGTCTTCACCTCAGCTTGGGGGTCACTACATGTGCACGAGCAGGAAAATCCTTCCCTCGACAATTCACTGAAGCCATAATTCTATATAATCCAAATTGGCATGCGTTTTTTGCTGAGCCTACCTCTCATCATTTGGCTCTTTCTGATCTAAAGTGGCGTCTTGCCATGGAGGCTGAATTTGATTCACTTTAGAAAAATAAAACTTGGGTCTTGGTTCCGCGACCCATTGGGGTAAATATAGTTGGTTGTAAGTGGTTTTTCAAGCTTAAACAACGTCCAGGTGGCTTTATTGACAACATAAGGCATTTATGGTTGCTCGTGGTTTCACCCAACAATATGGTATACATTATCAAGATACATTTAGTATAGTGGTCAAGCCAACCACAGTTCGATTAATTCTTACCCTTGCGGTTTCAATAAGCTGGCATCTTCGACCAATTAATGTTAGCAATGTGTTTCTGCATGGTATCTAGAATGAAGATGTTTACATGAAGCAACCTCCAATTTTTGAAGACTTTACTAAACCTCACTATGTGTGCAAACTTCAAAAAACGATTTATGGCCTGAAACAGTCGCCTCGTGCTTGGTTTTTCCGACTCAGTGATAAATTACATCAACTTGGTTTTCGTTCATCCAAAGCTAACACGTCTCTTTTCCTCTTTCATCACGGGAAACATTTTCTACATGTTGGCCTATGTAGATGACATTGTTATTACAAGTTCTTCTTAGGCTGTTATTGACAAATTAGTACACAATTTATCTTCTTCGTTCCCAATGAAGGATTTTGGACGTCTTCATTATTTTCTAGGGATTGAGGTCACTCACAATTCAGGGGGAATCACTTTACTACAACAGAAGTATGCCTCTGATCTACTACAACAGAATTGCAAGAGTGTCTTGTTAGGGTACAAAGTTTTCCATGAATGACTTTGTAATGTTTGACTTTTGTAAAACCCACTTGCATGTGGAGTATTAGCCTTGTGACACATGAGAGATAGTGAGTGAGAGAGAGACATGTAAACACCTCTATAAATAGAGGGTGCATACCAGTTGTAGATGTGTGCTTGAGAGATGTAAAAGTGAGTGTGTAAGTGTGTGTTATTTATGTAGTCTAGATCTAGATCCTTTTTGTGTAACACCATATACAATCAATACATCTCTTAAACACCCAAATCACCATGTTCAATTGTGCAAGCATTAATTCCGCATGCCAAACCATGTTCTTATGTCACTACAATTGGTATCAGAGCTTGTTTTTCAAGATCAAAGTGATATTTGAAGAACGATTCTCGGTTTGGCAACTTTTGTCGCAATTTGAGCAATTTTGGTGAGTCTCTCTCTATGATCTCTCTTAATTTCATTGAATTTGTGCGTTACATTTTTGAATTGTGATCGTTTGACTCGTTGGATCAAATTTTCTTTGAAAAACCCATTTGTTATGACCCAATATTTCTTTGTTGATCAAATCCCTTTCCAATTCTATTTGTTTGTTCAATTCGATTTTAAATTGATAATGTTCATTTGAATCTATCATTAAATCAAATTTGTAAACAAATTGTTTGCATCTGTTTAGAATTCACGAGTTGAGTCCAAATATCAATTAAGCCCAAAATCAAATATCACGAGTACTGTTCATCATTTTTATGCCCAAATATCATTGAATCTGATTTTAATAATGGAGCCCAATGATTCATCAAAGTTCAGTCAAATATATGTGTGTTCATCTTCATTTGCTTTTCCAGTTTGTATAATATGAAATCGCAGTCACTTTTTCTTGAAATCTTGAGTCGTATTTTCTTCTCATCATTTTTATCGATCGATGAGTTTTGACAGTAGTGATGAAATTGTGAATCGGTTGTTTATCACGTCTTCAAATTACAAACCAATGAGGATCAATTGAGTCAATTGTTTATAGTTTTGATAAAATTGATCAAGAAATTTGAAATTGTTATGAAGAACATGTGAAGAACAGTTGATTGAACACTTTTTGATCTGAAATTTGGTGTTGAATTCTTCGATTTTTAGTTTATGATCTTTGACTTTAAAAAGTCAAACTGTGAAAAAGTTGGAATTCAAGAGATGAATCAGTGAAATCGTATGATGAAATTGATAGTTACAAGTTGTTTTGAGGTTGTAAGAGTCGAAATCTAGCTTAATTTGGGTTTAAATTCGAATTTGGAAGTAAATGGGTGTATGTTCATCATGAACGAACACTGTGTTCGTTCGTATTTACTTCCTGAATGAGATGTGTTGGGATTTGATTTCAATGTTCAAGGGATGAAGTGATTGAAGATGAAGGCAGTCGAAATTATGTTTTAGTTTGAATGATAAAAGCGAATGCTTATTTGGTATTGTTTTGGGATTGATAATTTGGTTATTAAGTGATTTTGAGTTCTTGAGCAAAAAGCAAAGACCTGTGATTTGGAACAGTTGGAGTTTGAACGAAGGGAGCTTGATTGGTGAATTGATTTTTGATTTCATATGATTTGGAGTCGATTTCGTGCCTGTATGTTGTATGTGTGTTCTTTCGCATCTACAGGAATGGGAAAATTTGGGTTTGATTCACTAATGAAGGTTTTGGTTTGGTGAATGAAATGCGAATGACAAAAATTTTGTGGTTGATTGTCAAACAAGATTCGCATATGAAGATGATTGGGTTTGGATTTTCGCATATGAGTGAATGAAATCTATGAGAAAATTTTTGTAGCACAGGCAGTGAATATCAGACATGAGTTCGCATACATGGTAAAAAAGGTTTGCATATAAGATAGTAATATGGTTCGTTCGCATCCATGTTTCAGTATGCGAAAGTCGTTCATTCGCATCTGTTTTTGCAAGTGATTTGCGAAGATTAGCGTGCCAAGAATTTGACTGAACATGCGAAGCGTGTCACTGTGAAACATATGAATTGAAGAAGAAGAAGTCGAATTTACGAAACTGGCCCTTAAAGTTTTGTTTGTTTGACAAGAGATTTCGTACGAATTCAAAAAGGAAGAAAAGCGCCTACTCTTCGGATGTTTGGAGAACAAAAGGGAAGAAATTTCAAAAACGGCCCTTGAACCTTTGAATATTTGACACTTCGCAAATTAACTCAAGTTTTGAATGGTTGACATTTTTAACCCAAATTGGAAAAGGACTGTTTTTGCTGAAAATTAAAGAAAGTGCATTTCAGGCTCCTACATTTTGTGCGAATTTACACATTTTATCCAGTTTCGCAAATGAGGGTGTGTTTCGCATATTTGGCTATTTTTAGTACCACGGGTCGCTGCAGAATTTTGAAATTGACAATTTCTACCCATTTTTGAGAAATTTTGTCAAAGTCAATTCGTGAACGACAATAAAAATTGATTATTTTTTGGATTTTCCGGATTGAAGCACAAAGTTTATGCCACATGTTAAGGGGGAGTTTTGACATGAAAAATTCCGAATAGAGCACGTTCTTTTTCCTTGGAGTTTTATAATCAAATTTCGATTATAAAAAGGGGAAGAAGTTTTATATGGAAATTCGAACTTGAATTTTTCATATTACACGGATTTGAAGACCGAAGTGATCTTGTAGTTTTGAAGCCTACGAGATGATGCAATTGGAAGTTCGGAAGTGATTATTGAAGATTTTTGGGGTGTGTTTTTATGTGCAACTTTAGGGTGATTATTTGGAGTTTGGAATACTCTTGATCATTCGTTGCTGCTCGGATTGTATGGTCTCACATCCTAGAGCCCAAATTGAAGAATCATGGAAGAATTGAAGATTGAAGTTCGTTTCGACATGTGTCACCTTTGAGGCTCGAACCGCGTAGTTGCTCGACTTTGGAAGATTTGAAGTGGGTTATTCATTCCTAACTTTGAGGGGGAGAATGTTAGGATATAAAGTTTTCCATGAACGACTTTGTAATGTTTGACTTTTGTAAAACCCACTTGCATGTGGAGTATTAGCCTTGTGACACATGAGAGATAGTGAGTGAGAGAGAGACATGTAAACACATCTATAAATAGTGGGTTCATACCACTTGTAGAGGTGTGCTTGAGAGATGTAAAAGTGAGTGTGTAAGTGTGTGTTATTTATGTAGTCTAGATCTAGATCCTTTTTGTGTAACACCATATACAATCAATAGATCTCTTAAACACCCAAATCACCATGTTCAATTGTGCAAGCTTTAATTCCGCATGCCAAAACATGTTCTTATGTCACTACATGTCTTAACTCCCATGTCTATTATGGATAAGCTTAAGAAGGAGTATGGAAGATTGTTGAATGATCATGATGCTTCCAAATATAGAAGCATGGTTGGAGGTTTGCAATATCTTACTTTCACATGACCTGATATCTCTTTTGCAGTAAATAAGGTGTGTTAATATCACTCAAAACCCACCGACATGCATTGGGAAGCTGCAAAATGTATACTCAGATATATAAAGGGCATTGTCAATATTGGACTTCACATTCAAAAGTCCAACTCTACACTATTATGCATATTTATAGATGCTGACTGGATAGGATGTTTAGATTATCGTGATGGGTTTTGAGCATTCTAACACTTCCTAAGTGTACATGCAACCCTAATAACCTTGGATCTATGTTTGTCTAAATACATGCAAAATTTGGTTTCCAAGGTTCATAATCCTATCTAGCATACATGGGGAACTTTAATCCTAAATGGATGGCTAGAATTACATACCTTGTAGTTGATTTTGATTCCTTGAAACCTTGTGAGCATAGCACCCCGAGTGTGATGCCTCAAATGCTTCACACAACACCAAATGCTTTTGGAATGACCTTTTAGAGAATACACACACTTGAAAAATCGGCCTAGCCCTCTTATCTCTTTGTGTAGCCGATTTTGGTGGATAGTATGCTCCTTATATAGTGTGACACATCTAGGGTTACACCATGTAAACCCTAATGTGTCATGGCTCTTCATTTCCCATGGATTTGTAACTCCCATGGAGCATCTTATGGGTTTAACCCAACTTGATAATCCATGGAGCCTCTTAGCCCACTATACAAGTTATGGATGATTCACATAATCAACCCATATATTTAATTAGTTATCTTTTTTGATCACTTAAATAATTAAAAATTAATTCTTGATCAATACTAATTAAATAATAATATTAATATAATAGAACTTATAATATATTAATAAACCACAAGTGGTATTTCTCTCATTTAGTCTACCCAAATGCATGATGCCATGCAACCCAAATGGACCATGCCGGGCCGGGTCAAGTACATACTAGAAATAGTTATGGACTTAGACACCTTATCCAACAGTCTCCCACTTGGATAAGTCTAATAACTATAACTGCAAGTATGACTTTAGGAACCTATCAGCAATCGTAGCTCTTTCAACGTTTCTCAGAACTGAGAAGATGATGATACGCCATTTAAGATAAGTGATCATATAATCCTCTGTTCTAGATATCAGCCGGACAAATACATGGAACAATGTCTTACTTATTTTCCAGCAGTTTGTTTCCCGATTTCCGATTTGTTTGACAAAGAACTTAATTGAACACATTAACTTAGTTCTGACCAGGCCTGGTTCATAGGTCAAAACAAAATCATCGAGGGGACCAAATATCAGCTTCTAATCCAAGAAGAAATAGATAAACTTCGACTCATATGTTTGTTCTACTACTCATTGAATTATACACAAGAGCAGGTTTTATAACATCGAGTTACCAATGTGTTTTCGTACAATTAATGCATAACCAACTCATAAGTAACAAATCATATCTCTACGTTTGAAGACTTATATGATATTAGCGTCTCACGATCACTCGAGATAAATTCCATGAAGTGATTCCAGTGAGCGTGGGTTGAGTCCAATGCTCAGAACATAAGAACACTCATGAGTGTTGTAGCCATGTCCAACAACTTAGACTTCTGCAACCAATCATGATAGTCGTGATTCATACCTACTTCCGACATATGACCTACTGTGGAGGTTCGAATAATATGATATACCAAAAATAATTATTCTGGAAGTCAAAACATGCAAAAGAAATATAGTAAACGATTGACAAAAGATACAACACTTTACTCATAAATAAAACACCTTTTATTCATCATCTAATGTCAATTACACTTTACACATTTCAAAATTTTCTAACAACTAAAAGTAATATCATCCTTCAGCCCTATGCTCCGAGCATGCTGGAGATTCTTAACCCGAGTCAGTCCCTTCATGAGGGGATCTGCTGGATTCTTATCCGATGATACCCTCTTTGCCACGAGGAGTCCTTCTGCTATTTGATGTCTGATGAAATGGTATTTTCTGTCGATGTGTCTGGATCCCCCGTGATCCCTTGGTTTCTTGGCTAAGGCAACTGCACTTTCACTATCACAGAAAATTTCCATTGGCTCCTTAATAGTTGATACAACTCTAAGGTCTCCAATGAAGTTTTTCAGCCATATTGCCTCCTTTGCTGTCTCGCTAGCTGCTATATACTCTGATTCGCAAGTTGAATCAGCCACTGTCTCTTGCTTGGAACTCTTCCAAGAAATTGCTCCCTCGTTTAAGGTAAAGACCCTGCCAGACTGAGAGCGAAAATTATCCCTATCAGTCTGAAAGCTAGCATCACTATACCCTACAACTCTCAAGTCATCACTCCCACTGAGGGTAAGGACCCAGTCCATAGTCCTCCGTAGGTACTTGAGGATATTCTTTACTGCAGTCCAGTGCGCCTTGCCAGGATTCCCCTGATACCTGCTAACCATGCTCAAGGAAAAGGCTACATCAGGTCGAGTACACGTCATATCATACATGATCGATCCTACAGCCGAAGCATAAGGTATTCAACTCATTTATGTTATCTCAGCCTCAATACTAACGCTTTGTGTCTTACACAATCTGGCGTTACTCTGGATGGGCAACTCTCCTTTCTTGGAGTCCTGCATGCTGAATCTCTTCAACACCTTATCCACGTAAGTACTTCGACTAAGTCCAATTACTCTTTTACTCCGGTCTCTCAAGATCCTTATCCCTAGAATATAGGCATCTTCTCCTATGTCCTTCATAGAGAAACACTTCCCAAGCAAGGACTTAACTTCCTGCAGAGTTGGGATGTCATTTCCTATGAGAAGTATGTCATCCACATACAATACCAAATAGCTAACTATACTCCCACTAGCCTTGACATATACACAAGATTCATCTTCACTCCTAGAAAAGCCAAATTCTTTGAATTTCTCATCAAAGCAAAGATTCCAACTGCGAGGTGCTTGCTTTAATCCATAAATGGATTTCTCAAGCTTACACACTCTATTAGGGTACTCTGTATTGACAAAACCCTCTGGCTGACTCATGTAAACATCCTCAGCCAACTTTCCATTAAGGAAAGCGGTTTTGACATCCATTTGCCATATTTCATAGTCATGAAATGCAGCTATGGCTAACAGAACCCTAATAGACTTAATCTTGGCCACTGGAGAAAAGGTCTCATCATAATCAATTCCTAGAGTTTGTGAGAAACCGTTTGCAACCAGTCGTGCCTTATAAGTGTGTACATTACCATCCATGTCGGTCTTCTTCTTGAAGATCCATTTGCACCCTAAAGTCTTACACCTGGTATATTCTCAACCAAGCTCCAAACTTGATTGTCATACATGGACTGTATCTCGTTGTCCATTGCCTCTTTCCATTCGGCTGACTCGGGGCCTACCATGGCTACCACGTAACTGTTAGGTTCATCCAGACCTATCAGCGTCTCATAACTGATAAGTGTATCACCTTCCGCAGTAATATGGAATCCATAGTAATGCTCAGGTGTATTCCTAACCCTTGTGGAACGCCTCAGAGGTACATACTTGTTAATTGGCTCAACATGAGTTTCCTCCTCAAGTTGAGTACTAAGGTTTGAAGTTCCTTCACCACTTGACTCTTAAATTTCTTCAAGGTCAACTTGCCTCCCACTGTTTCCTTGGCTTATGAGCTCTCTCTCTCTCTCTCTCTCTCTCTCTCTCTCTCTCTCAAGAAAGCCCTCCTAGCTACAAAGACCACATTTTCACTAGGTCTATAGAAGAGGTAACCAAAGGATTTATGTTGGTCGCCGATGAAAATACACCTCTCACCTCTTGGTTTGATCTTATCATGAGTCTTGCGTCTCACGAAAGCCTTGCAACCCCAAATCATGATGTGGTCTACTTTGGGTACTTTACCAGTCCACATCTCATGAGGAGTTTTGGCAACTTTCTTTGAAGGGACCAAATTAAGGATATGGTTGGCAGTCTCTAAGGCATACCCCCAAAATGAGATTGGTAGCGAAGCTCGACTCATCATGGAACGAACCATATCCAGCAAGGTTCGATTACGCCTCTCAGCCACACCACTCAACTACGGTGTCCTGGGAGGTGTCAATTGTGAGATAATCCCACATTCCCTAAGATAGTCGAGGATTCTGAACTAAGATACTCACCACCTCGATTGGATTGAAGCATCTTAATGTTCCTGCCCAATTGATTCTCGACTTCCTGTTTAAATTCTTTAAACCTTTCAAAAGTCTCTGACTTATGCTTGATTAAGTAGACATATCCATATCTACTGTAATCATTAGTAAAAGTCAAATAATAACGATTAGCATCCCTTGTGGCATGTTTGAAGGGTCCACACACATCCGTGTGTATAAGATCCAACAAACCTTCACCCCTTTTACAAGAACCTGTGAAGGGTGACTTTGTCATTTTTCCAAGTAAGCATGATTCGCAACTATCATCCGACTTTAGATCAAATGACTCCAAGACTCCATCCTTTTGGAGTTGGCCTATGCGTTTCTTGCTTATATGTCCAAGATGACAATGCCATAATGATGCTTTATCCAAGTTATTATAATTAACAGAATCAATACACAATACATTATTTCCTAAGTTATCAACCACAGATACAGTTTCATACACACCATCACAAGGTACTGCTTTAAAATAATGAACATTATTAAAGAAAGCATTAATCGAACAAACTTCATTATCAAATGAAAAAGTGAAACCTTGTTTATACAATGCATGAAAGGAAATAATATTTCTTGCCATTTCTGGCGAATAACAACATTTATTCAAATCTAAACTAAACCCACTACTTAGCGATAAAGTATAAACTCCAATCTTGGTAACAGGTAAAGCTTTCCTATTCCCCATGATTAAGTTTATTCTTCCATGCTCCACATTCTCACTTCTTCTTAGTTCCTGCAAATCAGAACATATATGAATACCACAACCAGTATCAAGGACCCAAGAGTTAGAATGGGGTGAGTTATTAGTTAAGATAGTTTACATACCTGCATGGTTGGGTTTAACTTTCCTATTAATCACATCTTGCTGGTACTTTGGGCAGTTTCGCTTCCAATGTGACTTTTCATGACAATAGAAGCATTCAGCCTCTTTTGGGATAGAAGAAGGAGTGACAAAACCTTTCTTGGTTCCACTTGAAGAAGAGCCATCAAGGGTCCTAGCCTTGATACCCTTCGGAGAGCTCTTCCTCTTCTTCCCTCTACCTTTCACGATTGCCAAAATAGGGGCGGAGTTTGGAGTAGGAGTGTTAACAACCGACTTGCCTTTACGACCTGTTTCTGCGGTCTTGAGGAGTCCCTGAAGTTTGCTGAGTGTGACCTCTTCCTTATTCATGTGATATGTCATGCGAAATTGATCATAACACGAGGGTAAGGAGTGCAAAATGATATCTATTGTAAGCTCCTCAGGGAAGTTCACATTAAGCTTCAGTAAACGATCCACATACCTTTGAATTTTCTACAGGTGGCGCGTGACGGATTCTCCATCCTTCATCATGGTTAATATGACGGAGCAGATGATATCATACCTCTCTTGTCGTGCACTTTGATGGTATCTTTCCATTAGATCTTGGTGCATTTCAAAAGGGTAGAAGTCCTCATAGGACTTTTGGAGTTTTGTTGTCATGGTGGCCAATATGACGCATGCCACTTTTGTAGCATCCCTTTCATGTGCCCGGAAGTCAGCGATATCCTGGGGAGTTGTAGTGGTCTCATCAATCTCCTTAAGCTCCTTATCGAGGACATATTCTTTGTCCTCGTAGCGGGTAAGCATCCTAATGTTTCTGATCCATTCATTGAAGTTGGATCCATCAAAAGTGACTTTCCCACACAAGTTCATAAGGGTAAAGGAGCCATTAGGATTAAAGCCAAAAGCAACATTGTTTGAAGACATCTGAAAGAAGAGAACAAGATTAGTTTAGATATTAAGAAAGTCCTTAATAAAACACCCAAATGTAATATTAAGACTAGGATCCAATCACAATATATTATAACTTAGAAGAGGTATGTCGTAATCCAAGTTATAGCATATTTGAAAGGTAGGTGAATGACGATTCACCAATTTCCACCATGAAAAACAAAATATAAATATTAGGTTTTTAATTGGTTCTTAGAAATTCCTAGATTCTTTTGAGATTCAATGAACTTTTCAAAGGCATGTTTCAATCTCGAGTGTGCCCTCCAAGTTTTGTGACTGGGATACCGAGGATCACAAAACGAGGTGTGAAGTAACCATGCAAATCACTTGGTACCCTTAAAGTTTATCACTCAATCGATGTGACGGTAAACCACACACGCTCCACCGATACTATGATAAACCTTAAGTCACCCTTTACCTACCTTGTTAAGTCCAAGTTAGTGTGCCGGTTAACCACACATGCTCCATCAATGACTTAAACAAAGTGTAAAGTAGAATTTCATGGATTAACACCTTATTCACATTTTTCCTAAAGTAACTAAGATTGGGAATTTAATAAAAGAATTTAGTTACTTTATAATATTCATCATACTTTAATGAGAATTTATAAGTCCTTGTTCTACCCGTTCGGCTAACGACCCTCCATCGATCAAGGAAGCGGTGGGTGAGAATGGACACCCGTTAAGTTGCCATTTTATAGGCAACAACCTTATAGCCCCCTTATACACCGTCTTCGTGAATGAGGCGTACTAGTAGTAAGACAGCTTGATCTTATACATACATATATATATATATATATATATATATATATATATATATATATATATATATATATATATATATTAACTTATAATATTATAAAGTATAATGGTTGAGTTTTAACTCTTAAAATTCTAAGGGTTGGACCAAAAGTTTATTAAGTGACTTTACTTGTTCCGAAACTTGAGGGCAAGGTTTGTAACTTTACAAAACCTTTCATATTCATAACTTATGAGTTATTAAAATGAAGACTCTTCATTTTATAACTTATGTGTTCTTTTAATGGCTTTTAACACAAAGAGACTTTTGGTTATCCATAAGTTGAGGACAAGTTATGGTCTTCATTAAAACACATAAAGATCACGAATTAATCATATAAACAAGTAACTCCTATGATCTATCAAGAACTCATAAGAACATGAATATTCATATCAACATTTCAAGAACATATGAACACATATAATCATGAAAAATTGATATTAGCCATTGTAAATGGATTAGAACAACCATTACACCATCTAAAACAAGTTTTATAATACCAAAACAGTTTAGGGTAATGTTTCTAGTCCATTTCCAGTAGCACAAATCGAATTTCTGCATTCGGCATGACCAACTCGTCGAGTGCACGAACAGACTCGCCGTGTTGGTTGCATTTTCAGTTGGACTCATCGAGTCCTCCCAATGGACTCGTCGAGTCCCCTAAGCAGACAGCAAAAAACTCAATTTTCAACACTATTTTGCATCAAGTATTCACAAAAAAACCAGTCTCTGAAACCACTGATGGGTTTTAAGAATTCTAACACTTCCTAAGTGTATATGCAACCCTAATAACCTTGGATCTATGTTTGTCTATGTTGGGTCAAAAATTTGGTTTATACTTTGCTTTTCTAGGAAATTGTATTTTTATGTAATATCTTATGTGTTTACGGTCAAGTTTATGGCCAAGGGGGTGTTTACGGCCGTAAACAGGTTTACGGCCGTAAACCCTATTTACGGCCCATCTTTACCCGGCCCATATTCACATGTATATATATAGGGGTGAGGGGTTGAGTAATTGATTGATGAACACCAAGGAGCATAAGTTTATGCATTTGAAGGTGTTCTAGAGAAAGAAAAGAGAGTGTGTGTGAATCTTGTATCCGGATCTTCATTCATATCAACACATACAAGATTCATCATCTTCTTTTTCTCCTTCTCTTCTTATTTGATCTGACATCATCCGTTTGATTGGGATTCCGCACCATCAAACGGATCTGATTGATACACAAGCAGATTAGGAACTTACAGTGTCACACCCCCAAACCAGAATGGCGGAAACATTCGGGGGTGGATGACTTCACGTAGTACCATAACAATTGAATATTGTAAAGAAAGTAACACAACCATCATATATATAATAAAAACGTATATTGTTGCGTTATACATATTTCCAAAAGAATATTACAATATGATGATGTAAATGTTTAATAATAAACGTCCTTAGCGTTCCTTCTTCAAAAGCTGGTGGTTACCTGTATTACTGATTCCCTGAGAAATACAAGTGGTTTCGAAAAAGTGTCAACAATTAAGTTGGTGAGTTCATAAGTGTTTTGTATTGAAAAGTATGTCCATTTGGTAGAAAATCGATGAACGAGGTTTTCAGAAAATCCAATATTTTCTATAAATAGTTTGAAAAGTTCTCAAAGTTGGAGTGCGTTAGTAATTTTTCGTACTTGAATGATAAAGATAAACTTTGTGCTCAAAATAATGTAGAAACTGAATGCATATATGAATCTCGTAAATCAAACTTGTTTTTATGCTTTCATGTGAGTCTTATAACCATACTATTGACACAGACTGCCTGTAACAACATTCTTCAGGTGTTGTAGTGTTATGACATTTGTCACCCCAGACCTGCCGGTCTAACTGTAGCTAACAGCTTAGGTGCGGGGTTGTCAATCCCGTATAGATCTATACACAAGTATCACGCTCTCCCTCCAAAAGATTATGGTATATAATACAGGGCTTGAAATGCATACATAAGAGTACGTTGAAGATTGAATATCTCACATCACTTAGTAAAAATAGATTTATGATAATAAAGACTTTACTTCATTTTTGTTGAAGGTATTTCGTTTTTCAAGATGTATACGTGAGAATGTATGAACGACTTGCTAAATATACCCATTATAGTTTTTCAGAAAGTATGTTCCATTTGGTGAAAATAACATGATGATATACTAACCCTTTATACGTAAAGTAAGATGTTGGTATCGATAATTAATAAGATAAATGTTGCACTTATGTTTATAAAACGATACTTTTACTTGTATTGTACTTGTATACCCCCCTAGAACATGAAAAGACTTGAAAAGTAGGGGTATGAACTCACTTGATTGGTTTGAAGAGAGTGGGGCTAGAGTCGAGCAGAACTTCAACCGCGGAAAGTTGCGTCTTCGAGCTCTTCGGGGATCTCGGTAGCGTAGAACCTTCGTTGGGGGCTCGGGTGTGGAAATCGAGGGCGTCGGGACAGCTTCTGGTGCTTGAAAGTATGTGGGATTATGTGGGAGTTTGAGAAGGTGTGCCAAAACCCGTAGCTCATGCCTTCTATTTATAGTGTTGGAAAAGCGAATACGCTGGGCGTACCACCGGAGTATGCTGGGCGTATGTGTTACACTGGGCATACTTCGGTTACGCTAGGCGTAACTTTGCGTCATGGCTTACGACTCGAGTCTAGCTAGGCGTAGAGCTACAGCCGATGGGACTCGACCCTGCACCTGCGTACGCAAGGCGTACTCCTACATTACGCTGGGCGTAATCCTGGCTTCCGTCTTCTAAGTTCCGTAACTTTCGCGTACGGGCTCCGTTTTTCGCCTTCTTTATATCCACGCGTAGGTGAGATTATGCTCTACAACTATCATTTAGACTCCATCGGCTAGTTTTGACTTTATTTTTAATGATATGTTTTTAATAGGCCGGGACTGCTAAAGTCCGTTAAAAATTCATAGCTTCTTTATTCGACGTCGGTTTTCGTTTGTCTTTTTATCATTTTACTCCTATTGTGGAGACCTTCAACTTTCATTTAGGTTGCGATAGCTAAATGACGCTCGATCTTCAATTCGAGTTTTTAGCCCTCTACTACTGTTACGAAACTTAGAAAATTTGTAACTTCTTCATACGAGGTCCAATTTGGGTGATCTTTTTATGTAAGATTACAGTTTAACGAACTCTACAACTTTTGTTTAGATACTTCAGGCTAAAATGCATTTTATTGTAATTTCACTTTTTATGTTAAGTAATGTTTTACCGGTGTGTCGTAAATATTCGAGTGGTTATAATTTCTTCAATATAACCCGGTTTCGAATGTTCTTTATGTTTTTGGAAACCTTGGCACGATATCTAACATTTGATGCCTCCCAATTTAGATAATTGAACACTTTATTTTTGAGGTTATTTTTGTTGATTCCAAATAGTTTTCGTTTTATTTGACTTTTGAGTGTTACATTGCTTTTGGAAAAATATAGGGTTGTCACATCATCCCCTCGTTAGGTGAATTTCTTCCCGAAATTTAATCTAAGATAGTGTTTACAGGTTAGGAAAAAGATGCGGGTACTTTTGTTTCATCTGATCCTCGCGTTCCCAGGTGTATTCAGGTCCTCGTTTGGCGTTCCAGCGGACCTTTACAATAGGTATGCGGCTTTGTTTAGTCCTTTTTATTTCCCGATCCATGATCTCTACTGGTTCCTCTACGAATTGGAGATTCTCATTTATTGCAATTTCGTCTAGGGGGATGAAAAGGGTCTCATCGGACAAGCACTTCTTTAAGTTTGATACGTGAAAGGTAGGGTGTACGTTGTGGAGTTCCTGAGGTAATCGAAGTTTGTAAGCCACTGGACCGATCCTGGCAAGGATCTCGAATGGTCCGATGTATCTTGGGTTCAGTTTCCCCCGCTTTCCGAAGCGTATTAACCCCTTCCAGGGCGAGACTTTTAGTAGGACTCAATCTCCAACCTGGAATTCCAAGGGTTTCCGTCTTTTATCCGCGTAACTCTTTTGTCTGTCCCTTGATGCTTTCAGACGTTCCCGGATCTGAACAATCTTCTCTGTAGTTTCCCTTATGATTTCTGGTCCAGTGAGCGTGTTGGCTGTTGCTTGTCCTTTTGCTAGTTGTGTGTCCCCCACTTCGGCCCAGCACAGAGGTGACCTGCATTTACGACCGTAGAGGGCTTCGAACGGGGCAGCCTTGATACTAGTGTGGTAGCTATTGTTGTACGAGAACTAGACTAAGGGTAGATGGGTGTCCCATGCTTTGCCAAAATAGATTACGCAAGATCTCAACATATCTTCTAGGGTTTGTATGGTTCTCTCACTCTGGACGTCGGTTTGTGGATGATAAGTAGTACTCACGTCTAGTCTTGTTCCTAGAGATTTTTGTAGCGACTGCCAGAACCTTAAGGTGAATCTACTATCTCGGTCCGAGATAATGGATATGGGCACACCATGCAGTCGTACAATCTCTTTGAGGTATGTTCTAGTTAGTTTCTCCAATTTATCCGTCTCTTTGATTGGTAGGAAGTGCGCTGATTTAGTTAACCTGTCGACGATCACCCAGATAGTGTCGAGTCCGCTTGCCGTCCTGGGTAGTTTGGTTATGAAATCCATGGTTATGCGTTCCCACTTCCATTCGGGTATTTCTGGTTGTTGCAACAATCCTGAGGGCTTTTGGTATTCTACCTTGACTTTGGCGCACGTCCGACATTTACTTACGTAGGTAGGAATTTCGGCTTTCATGTTCGGCCACCAATACAATTTCTTGAGGTCGAGATACATCTTATCGGAGCCAGGATGTATGGAGTATCGTGTCTTATGGGCTTCGTTCATGACAACTTCTCTGAATCCGCCAAACTTCGGCGTCTAGATCCGATCCATGAAGTAATGAATTCCATCATTCTTGACTTCAAGCTTCTTATCCATTCCCCTTAAGGCTTCCCCTGCCACATTTTCAGATGTTAAGGCTTCTAATTGGGCTTCCTTGATTTGTGTGGACAGGTGTGAATGGATTGTCATAGTTAAAGACTTCACTCTGCGGCCCGAGTATTCCTTCCGGCTGAGTGCATCGGCCACCACGTTAGCCTTTCCGGGATGATATCGAATTTCACATTCATAATCATTTAGTAGTTCTAACCACCGTCTTTGTCTCATGTTGAGTTCTTTTTGGTTGAGGATATGTTGGAGGCTTTTTTGATCGGTGAATGATGGGATTAAAACAACTTTTAATCTATGAAGATCGATTAGATCTTGAACAAGTATATGAATATAAAACAACAAGAACGCAATAATAAGAACAAAACAGCTTGAATCAAACGTGTCGAATGATTGAATAAAATCCTCAGAAGAGCTCGATTAAGAACATCAACTGTAGAGGATTAGAAGATTACAAGCACGATTAAAGAAAAATGTTGTACTCTGGATGAATCGCTATCTCGATAATCTCAACAATCTTAACCTAATATGCATGCAAGCATTAAGTTATATACAATACATAAAAGGCTCTCGGTTGGACAGGCCCAAACCGGAGTGTACAAGGATAAATTAACGAGCCCAAAAGACGCAACAATAAAACAATCTACAGCCCAACAATCTCCCCCTTTGCGTCAATTTGGAGCGAGACCTTCACTTCTTACTTGGGCCGGCAGCTGAAGCTGGTACCTTCTTCTTCACGGTGCTAAACAGACACTTGGTTATGGAGAGGATGGTCTGTCTAAACCGGATGTACCAATTGATCATATCATTGAAGTACTTGATGTCATCAGCCGAATTGTCTTTACACCGCTTGATAATTGATAATACGTGCTCCAAGCAAGCTGTGGTGTAAAGGTGTTTGTCAGCTAAAGCGAAGAGGCATTTCTGTCCTTCGGCTCTAGTGAACATCACTGAGTTTCGCCTCGGATCAATCTTACCCATTTGCATTTGATTTAGATCACTGGCCGATCCCACAGGTGCGACTTTCGGTTTCTTCTTAAAAACTGTGGCGACCTCCTGATCCATTAGGGCAACCTCCATGATATAGCAGGCCAACATCCTTTTGACATGGTCTATGATGGGACCATATTCGGTTTCATCAGTCAAAAGCATATTGTACAAGACAATCCAATCATGAGGATTCAGATTGGGCAGATCCGCCAGGGAGATGATGTGGGCAGTTCTTGCAGATCCTCGGATGAGCTTGAACTTAACGTTTGTGAATCTCCCCACGGCATAAGGCTTCAGCACCCGAACATTAACAATCTTCTGGGCGCTCCAGGTGAGGTATTGTGGGCGAGCGGCCTCCAGATAGAAGTCAATGAGCTCCCTGTCAAGCTCATCGTTCGGATGCGGGACTTCAAAAATGTTAGAGAAGGCGTGGAAGATGAACGCCTTTCGAGTCAGCGGCATATCAAACTGCGAATCGATAGAGTTGTTGCAGTCGAATGATATAACCGGCTCGAGCCATAGTATGCTTGGAGTCTTTATGGCCTCTTTTATCAAATGATCCCTGGTCCAGGCAGGGAAGAGCAACTTTCGGCTCTCAAGGAGATCGTGGGCTTCTTTTTGCTTTCGTTCGGCTTCTTCAGCCTCACGCGCCACACGACTGGCATCGTCTTCAGCATTGTGACTGTTCTTTCTTTTTAACATGTCCACAATGGTCTCTTTGTCTTCATCTTCATCTTCATCTCCTCCCTCTGCTATGTTTTTGCCCTTGTTCTTCACACCCGAACCCGAGGCATGACCAGTTGGGGGTTGTTCGGTTGTGTGAGTAGCTTTGGAGGAAGGAGGTGGTTTCGATCCTTTCTTCTCATCTCCCCCTTGTTTCGGAATGGACACGAAACTCGGTAGGCCTTCAATCTTGCTTAAAAGGTCCATGGCCGGAGAGAGTTTTTCAGCGAGGGTGCGCCTCACCGAATGGTTTAGGATGGGGTCGTGTGCTTCCAGGATGTTTGATAATGCTGTGTGGACATCCGAAACACACGTCTTTATGACCTCCCTTTCGGATCGAAGAGCTTCCAATTGTTGCTGGGAGTTGGAAAGCTGCGTGCTCTTGACCTTAAGGGAGGTAGTCTTGCTCGCCAAAACGTCCATCAGAGAATTTTCAGCTGCAAGATCCTCTTGTAGCTTTGCCAGGCGGGCATCGATGGAGGCACGAAGTGCCGAGTTGTCGTCGCTAATATGTTGTCTGAGGGTAGCGAACGAAGACAGCTCCGTCGAGACAAACTTGGCCAATTGTTGAACAACTGGTTCCAGAGTTGTCTTAGTGGCATCGGCGCTCTCCTGCAAGGACTTCAACAGGACGGAAGCGTCATTGAATAGTTTATCGACTTTTTCGGTCGCAGCCTCACAGGCTCGGGTGGAGGCATCGATAGCAGCCGTTGCTGAGGCCACGGAATCATGTTGAGCCCTGGAGAAGGCGTCAACGATCTTCTGAAGGGCAGCTTCAGACAAAGATGACTGCTGGTTGGAAGAGGAGGCGAGAAGTTGATCAACCTTCTCGTTGAGCTCGCGAAGATGCTTCCGTGTCACTGGAGCATCATCCTCCTCATCACTCTGAACTTGAAACGGACTATAGTAGACCGAATCGAAGTTCATGTGATCACCACCAAGGTATTGATCACCGCCATCGGAGGCGTCTTCTGGAGATTGAGGTGGTGGTGAAGCTGGGGGTGTTATTGGTTTGGTTGGTTCAGGTTGAGTGGGTGGGGGGTTATTTTCGGGTGGTGGTTGTGTATGGGTAGTTTGGGTGGTATGTGTTTCGGTTTGTGGAGGTTCGGTTACTGGAGGGTTTTCGGTAACTGGTGGTGTTTCGGTTGATGTGGTGAATATGGGTGGAGGTATAGGGATAGAGGTTGGGGGAATAGTGGGGTTTATGGTGGGAATGGAAATAGGAATTGTTGGTTGAGGTGAAGGAATAGGAGATTGATGAAGTTCCATTTCTGGGGTTGGGGACCGAGGTGGTGTGTTGCCTCGTTGAGGAGATTCGTCTCCTTGTGATCCTTCAGAGTCCGAACTCCCACCTTCGGATTCGCTTGAAGAGGAGGGAATAACGAGCTTTCGCTTCTGTTGGGTCTTCCTCCTTTTCGGCTGTGGGGATGAAGCAGCCTTCGGTTGTTTTCGCTTCTTGGGAGAAGGTCCCTTTGGAGCTTTGGACACCTGCTTCCCCTTCTCTGCCTTTTTGCCCCTGGCCACCGTTTTGTCGGCATCATGAATCGACCTTAGCATGTCCGGTGTCAGTTCTCTCGGACCAGTTGGCCTAAACTCCTTGATCGTTCTGATCAGTCTGCTGTCGGAGGGCACATCGCCATACATCGACTCCGGGATAGAGCCAATGAAAGAAAATTTTGATGCATCTGAGACGATTATCTTCTTGGTATGGAACGTACCAATAGAAGACATCGATGCACCATCGGCTGTTGGAACATTAAACTTGTCCATGGCCCATCTTGTGATCAAGATCCAGAACCGGGCCAGCGACACCTCAGAGTGTCGGGATGAGGAAGAGAGGCTCTGAATCAGCTGTTGCCATAGGACAAACCCATAGTCCAGGTTTATCCCATTGTACACCCCATACATTATCGAAAGGAAAAGACGACTTGCACCGTCAGATCCTGAGCTCCTCTCTGACAGTCCCTTGAAAAGAACTGTAAATAGACCATTCCACTGGGGCGGTAGGCAGGACTTCTTAAATTTGGCGACGGAGGTGAGAACCTCTGTGTAGCCCATGTTGTAAAACATGCTGTACAACATCCCAACCAGAATCGTCTCCGGGTGAACTCGCGATGGGTCAGCAGCAAACCCTAACATAGTGCAGAAACGGGGGCGAGAAATCGAAGTCTTGTGTTCTGCCACTTCAAAGAATACCCGGTCGACGGCCTTGTCATAGTAAGCCGTCGCATAGACCTGTGATAAGGCCAACATTGGCACCGTTTCAATTCTTGACAATGCAGGAGCAAGCTGGGAGTACTTGAGGCATTCTATGACCGGCGACATGTAGGAATCATACGCCAGTGGGTTAAGATCAATGACTAGGCATTGTTGGGGTCGGATGGGAAGAATCTGGGAAGTTGCATGAACAGAAGAAGATTCAGCCATTGTTGCAGGTTTGGAGAAGAAGATGAACGGGAGAGAGTTTGGGAGTATTTTTGCTTTGGGAATTATGGAGGCAGTAAAGAGGTAAAAGATGGTGTAGACGGCCTTTTATAGTGGGTGATAAGAGAGAGAAAAATCGTTTCAAATCTCTTATGGAAATACGAAACAGGTTTTTGAGTGACTGATTGGTGACAGTTGGGGCGTGCGATGATCACGTAGGAGAGAGAGTGTCAGTTTCCTAGGATTACGCCGCCCAATAAGCGCCGGTTCAGAGAAAGGAACCGTTTCCATTTCCACACGCGCCTTTAATGCCAGAGTGATGACTCTTCGATATCGCACACGCGTCCATAAGTGTCAGAAAAAGCGCGGCCGGTTCAAATTCACGCGCGCCTCCTTTTTATCGTCGTTTGAATTTTTATCCCTTTAACTCCCGCCGAGTCAGCAACTTTTTGTCTTATCCCCTTTTAAACGGCTGTTTGGAATTAATGACCCACGTGGCTAGTTTTTGACCACAACTTCATTAGTAACCATCCAGTAATAATCCAGCCTGCAAAATAATTAGTAACGGAATTTTTGAAAATCTAGGATTTTCGTGCAAAGAGTGTAAAAGAAAAAGAAATAAAGCAACTCTTTTTAGGATAATCTATGATGTCAATAATGACACGAAACTGATGATTCCGGGCACGAATCTCTTCCTTCAAGGTCAAGAGAGACCTCAAAGTGTTAGTGTGGAATCCCGTTGAATTACGATCAAACATTTATTAATAAATGTTGAAAGGTTTTGTTTAGTTAGGTTAATTAAGGGTGGTTTCGCGTTGATTCATCAATTCAATTCTTGATATAAGAACGAAAGTGAACAAAGTACTTGTGAGACCGGTATAGTCTGTTGAACAAGTAGGTAGGAGTTGATTTTGTAGTTGCTTGGATTAATATGAAATCTCAGATAAAAATGTAAAACTGGATCCCTTGGGAAGAAATGTTATGGTGAGTAACAATTTCATTGGAATCACGCAAAAGAAAAATTGAGATTCCATGAAGGTACATTCGTCAATTCATTGGTGAAAACTTGATCAAATTAATTGATCACCGTCAATTCGGTGGTGTTGAATTTTGGGTTTCACTCAGCTCGTAGTGGCACGAAACTAAGATCATAAACACAGATGTTGTGTAACCATAAACCTCAGTGGTAGTTTCTGAGAGTCTCAAGGGTTACAGTGATGAAACGAATGTAATGGAGAAGTGTAACGGGGATGGTGTAAGAAAACATAGTACCTCTGCTGCGAAAATAAGGACCAAGCAGGAGACTCTTAACTCATGTGAGAAAAGAGTGAGGTAGCTCACGATTAGAATAAATGAGTTAGCATTATTGGGAAGACAAGGTTTGTGTATACCAGGTCATGAAGGCTATTATTCAAAATTTTATGAGGCTTGGGACACATACAGCAACATGCTTCTAGGGACACTTAAGTAATTCAGCAAATATATCCCCACAGATGAACATACACACAGGAAAAATAAGAAAAGAGAAAAATATATTTTTGGTGTTTTGGAAATTTAAAAAAATAAAATAAAATAAGAAAATATGAAAAATAAAAGAAAAATAAGGAAAAGAAAAAACCGAACCCGAACCTTCGGTTGGTTTCGGTTCCACAAAATTTTGAAAAACCGAACCCGAACCTTCGGTAGGTTTCGGTTTTGGAAAATTTTGAGAAACTAAGGAATTTAGACATACAAGAGATAAATACTTTTATCATAAAGAAAAACAAAATTGTACAAGAAATATACAACACAGAAAAACTACCTTTGAAGTAATGAGCGAGTCAGATGGTTGAACCGAACCCGAACGTTCGGTTGGTTTCGCTTCTTACGTTTGAGGTTGAGAGGTAGTGTGAGGTACTGACTCTGATTCCATCATTCCTAGCGCTTGCAATATTTTATTGAATGATGCTTCTGGAAGAGCTTTGGTAAAGACGTCAGCTAGTTGATCAGTGGTTCTTACGAAGTGAACTTCGACATTTCCATCTTCCACATGATCTTTGATGAAGTGATACCTTAGTGCTATGTGTTTGGTTTTAGAGTGTTGCACTGGCTTATGACAGATCCTAATTGCACTTTCAGAGTCACAATATAGTGGGATCTTCTTCATATTGAGTCCATAGTCTCGAAGTTGACTTTGGATCCAAATCACTTGTGATGTGCAAGATGCAGCGGCAATGTATTCCGCTTCAGCAGTAGACAGCGACACACATGTTTGTTTCTTGGATTGCCAGCTGACCAATTTCCCATCAAGGAATTGACAGCCACCAGTTGTGCTTTTTCTGTCGAGTCCACATCCTCCAAGTTCAGCATCAGAATAGGCTTGAACGAAGAAGCCTGAGTTGGATGGATACCAAAGACCTAAGGAGGTGGTTCGCTTGAGATAGCGTAGGATGTTCTTCACTGCCAGCATGTGAGGTTCTCGTGGGTTAGCCTGAAATCGAGCACAATAACACACAGAAAACATGATATCAGGCCTGCTAGCAGTAAGATACATCAGTGAGCCTATCATTTGACGATAGAGCTTGATATCGACAGTCGGTTTGTCTAGAGATGGGGTAAGCTTGGTGCCGAATGCCATTGGGACTTTGACTTTTGAGTCTCCCATCATGCCAAACTTTGCTAGGAGAGTCTTTGTGTAAGCTTCATGATTAATAAAGATGCCTTCGGGTCCCTGTCTTATGTTTAAACCAAGGAAAAAGTTAATAGGACCCATTGAGCTCATTTCAAACTTAATCTCCATCAACTTTCTGAATTCAGCTGTTAAGCTGGGATTCGTGGAGCCAAAGATGATGTCATCGACATATATTTGAACTATCATAAGGTGGTTACCTTCGTTTTTGCGAAAGAAGGTTGGGTCAACCGAACCTTGTTTAAATTTAGACATCTTTAAAAATTTTGTAAGAGTTTCATACCAGGCTCTCGGAGCTTGTTTGAGGCCGTACACAGCTTTATCCAGAATGTAGCAATGATTTGGATACTTTTCGTTCACGAACCCAGGAGGTTGCTCCACATACACAGTTTCTTCGAGTTCTCCATTGAGAAATGCACACTTGACATCCATTTGGAAAACCTCAAAGTTTTTGTGAGCAACATAAGCCAGAAATATTCTAACAGATTCTAGCCTAGCTACTGGAGCGAAAGTCTCTTCATAGTCTATTCCTTCCTCCTGACAGTATCCCTTGACCACCAGACGAGCCTTGTTCCTTATGACATTACCTTCCTCGTCCATTTTGTTCCTAAAAACCCATTTAAGACCAACAACCGAAGCATCTGGAGGAGTTGGAATGAGGCGCCAAACTTTGTTCATTTCAAACTCGTTCAGTTCGTCTTGCATTGCTTGAACCCAATTAGAGTAATCGAGGGCAGTGTTCACTGTCTTCGGTTCAACTTTTGATACAAATGAGTTAAACATACAAAACTCAACTTTTGAAAATAAGGATGTCTGTTTTGCCTTCAGTTGAGATCGGGTCAGAACCTTTTCAGATACATTACCAACTACTTGAGAGATAGGATGATCTCTGGTCCATTTGGTAAGAGGAGGGTAATTCGGATCAAAGGTTGGGTCTAGTTCAACATTGATCATTTCTTCTGGCTCAGATTGGCTATCGTAATCAAGCGTCATATCATCATGCTCCCCCTCAATTGATGAGTCTTGAGAAACATGAGGTTCAGGGGTTTCTCGTGGTGCTGGACTTTCAGGCGTTGAAGCACCTTCGTTTGGAGGGGCATCTTCGGTTGGAGAGGCACCTTCGGTTGGTGAAGGACCTTCGGTTGAAGTTGTAGAGCTTGGCTTCCCCTGGACTTGTGAGCTTGGCTCCCCCTTGACATGAGAACTTGGCTCCCCCTCGACTGAAGCATTGTTGGATGGAGATTCATCAGTGGACGATTCTCCTTCATGCATTCTTCTTGCAGCATCTTCGATAATTTGCTTCATATGATCATCTTTGTTGTCAGCTGCACCTGCTTCTGAGAGAGAAGCTTTTTCCGGTTCGTCAAAGAGTTCCAGAAAATTCTCGTATAAATTGGCGATTGAGACTGTGACTTGGCCAGTTTGAGGAAAGATTTCCCTGGCAGTGTCATCTATGGCCTGTAGCTTCTTGACATAGCTATCGTCGAAGGCCACATAGTATGTCTGTTCAATCCTTCTTGAACGTTTGTTTAGGACCCTGTACGCCTTGGATGTGAGTGAGTAATCCAGAAAGATTCCCTTGTCGGCTTTGACATCAAACTTGTTGCGGTGTTCTTTAGAGTTAAAGATGAAACACCTTGAGCCAAACACATGGAAAAATTTCACATTAGGCTTTCTGTTGTTTATTATCTCATATGGTGTGAGCGTGAATCGCTTGTTGAGATAGGACCTGTTCTGTGTAAAACAAGCAGCAGAAATAGCGTCAGCCCAAAAATAAAGAGGTAAGGAAGCGAAACTTAGCATAGTTCGGGCAGCTTCACACAAGGATCGGTTTCGTCTTTCGACTATGCCGTTCTGTTGTGGTGTGTAGGGAGCTGAGAAATTGTGACTAATTCCCTTTTCTGCAAGAAACTCTTCAAACTCCCTGTTCTTGAATTCAAGACCATTGTCGCTCCTGATGTTGCGAACGACCTTCTTGAGCTGGACTTCAATTTGCTTGATAAACACTTTCAGCTTTTGAGTCGCTTCAGATTTGAGCTTTAGAAAGAACACCCATGTAAATCGTGAAAAGTCATCAACGATAACAAGAATATACTTGCTACCACCGATGCTTTCGATAGATGAAGGACCACACAAATCGATATGAAGCAATTCGAGTGGTTCAACAACTTTTGTGTTGATTACGGATGGGTGACTTTGACGACTCTGCTTTCCCATTTCGCATGCAGCACACAAATGCTCTCTATCGAACTTGAGCAATGGAAGACCCCTAACATGACCTCCAGTGACAAGTCGGTTGATATCTTTGAAATTGAGATGAGAGAGTCTTCGGTGCCACAACCAGCTTTCGTCGGATTGAGCTTTTGATAGCAGGCATATGGCTGGGTTTCCTTTGATGGGTTTCATGTTTAGAGGAAACATTTCACCCTTTCGCTCTGACTTCAGAATCACTTTCTTTGTCTTTTTCTCTATGATTTCAGAACCTTTATCATCGAATGAAACTTTGAGACCTGTACCTCCAACAAGCTGAGATACACTGATGAGGTTGTGTTGGAGTCCTTCCACATAAGCCACCTTCCTTATAGTGAAGTCTCCATTTGTTATCATTCCATATCCCTTTATGGTGCCGAAAGAGTTATTTCCAAACTTAACGTTGCCACCATTTGCAAGAGATCTGTATTCCCTGAGCTCCTCTTTCCTCCCTGTCATGTGACGCGAGCAGCCACTGTCGATGTACCATTCTTCGTCAAACTGCTCGTCACTTATAACCTGCAAAAATTAAGCAGATTTAGGAACCCAAAGTTTCTTGGGTCCATGTGAGCTTTTCATGGGAACGGGAATAGTAAGAGTGATGTCAACTAGATATGTTCGTTTTATTAGAGTTGTTTCATCTTTCTTTTTAATGGTAAAGACTTTTATTTTGTTAGGATTGGGTGTGTTCGTTTTGGACTCTGGTTTGGATTCATTGACCTTCTGCTTTCCCTTTTGTTCAGCTGATGAATGAGGCTTTTGAGAGAAAACGGAATTAGCTTTAGAGCAAGATGGAGATGAATGGGTGGAAGTAGAAGAACGAGAAGAATTAGAAAGAGAGGATTTGGATGGGGAGGACTTCCTGGCTGATGACTCTAGGTGACCCTTTTGCTTTTGATCATTGGAGGGGCTGACCTTCGAGTCTTGTTCTCTTTTGACTTCAGAGTCGAACCTCTGTGTTCGGTTGGAGTTGTTCTTGGAACCGAACCTTTGGTTTCGGTTGAAATCCTTTTCAGAACCGAACCTTTGCTTTCGGTTGGTATTTTCTTGCGAACCGAACCTTGGCTTTCGGTTGGTATTTTCTTGTGGACCGAACCTTGGCTTTTGGTTGTTGGAACTTTCAGGCTTTCTTACAGGATTGTTTTCATACTCCAGATTCTTGTCTTGGTGTGAGTAGTATGCATTCTGGGAGTGCCAGAATTGTTTCCTTTCAGAAAGGTTTTTCCTATATCTTTGGTTCCTTTCTATCTTCTTATCCCTCATCTGCTTAGGTTGATGATGAACGTTCGCTTTCGTTTTTGTTGTCTCCTTGGATGGTTCCTTTTGAACTTCAGGAGTTTTACTTTGAGCCGAGGGTGCAGAGGGAATATCCGAAGAAGATTCAGTTTGTGCTGAGGGAGTAGAAGGAATGTCTGAAGAAGTTTCATTTTGAGCGGTTGGAGTAGAGGGAATGTCTTCTTTTGCTAAATGACCATCCTCCTGAGGAATATCTTTTGAACCACTGGTACTTGGCTCATCGAAATTATCTGGCTTGTTCAATGGTTCAGGGATGTATCTTCCTTTGCTCATCCAGGAGGTTCTTTCAGATAAGCCAACGGTTTCGTTTGCATTATCTATTGGAGCTTCCCAGAAATACTCATCAAAGCCATCAGCATTGTCTTCGTTAACAATAGCTGTGAGTTCAGCTGTTTGATGTTCGGTTACTCCAGTCACCTTGTATACTTGATTCGGAGTGGTCCTGACCTTTTGATACACAACAGCTTTTTCTACCAATTTCGGGGACTTTTGTTTGGACAATCTAGCGAACTCCACAGAATTTTCAGAAGTTAGATTTTTGTGGTTTTCAGTATCGCTTTTAACAAATTCTGAGTAGTCAACTGTATCCTCTACAGAAATTTCACTCATGTTTTCATCCTCGTTAAGCTCAGATGCATTTTCAACATCGATTTTGTTATCTGAGCTTACGTTGGCGTTTAGAGAGTCAAATTTTTGCATGGTTTCGGTTCTCAGTTTAAGTCTGTCATTTTCGTCCAAAAGATTTTTGAGCATGTCCTTGTTGTCTTTGGATTTAATGAAGGACTCAATTTTGTCCAGTCCATACATGTAGGTCGGATTGACATCATCAGACGATATCACACTCTCACAATTGTAGGCTTCGGCATCGATTTCATCCTCCTTAAATTCTAGGAAGGGCAAAATCATACGATGGATCTTTTGGCCTATCTCACAATCCAAGTGAAGTTGAGTAATATTGGAATATAAACGTTTAGCTATTAAACAAAAAACATTTCGTTGTTTTAACAATTTCAAATTGTCTCTCTGCAAATAAATGTTTTCGTCTTTAACTTTAACTAATTCCGACTCTTTTAACTCAATCCACATTCGCCGCTCCTCACTCTTCGACGCCGCCCTGCTTAATTGATCAGTCAAGTTAGAATTGGTGACTCGAGTTTGAGTTAAGCTACTATCTAAATGAGAAATTCTTGTATTAACATTTTTTAGTTCTTTCTCATAAGAGGATGGTGGTACTTTAGATGAAATAAAAACAGATTGTACCTTCTTTATCAGTTCATCGAGCTCATTGAACTGCTGGCTGAGTGGTTTGGCCGTAAAGCACAAATCCTCCTGTACCTTCGGTCCATCGCTTCCTCCATCGGTATTGTATCCCCTCATTTGAGATACGTCAGTCACCATGAAGCATTTTCCACCACCGCTTTCCTCCTTAGCCACATAAGCCTTTCCATGAGTAGGCTTCCTCACTTCTTCGTCTTCTGAGTCGGTAGACCAAACTTCTGTGCTACCGAACTCATCGTCATTAACCGAACCCTGCACAATAAGAGCATTAATAGAAGGGTTAACGGTAGACTTGTTCTTTCTCAACTCATCCAATCTCTTCTGCAGCACGGCTTCCTCATCATTTCCATCGTCCTTTTCAGCCATCTTCTTAAGAACACAGTCCTTAGCATAGTGGTTCTTGCCACCACAGTAGAAACAGCTTACTCCAGAATCGCCATCTGCTTTCGGTTCCTTCTTGGGCTCCTCAGCCTTCGATTCATTGTTCACCTTTTCAGAGCTGTAACTCCCCTGCCAGTTTCGGTTTTTGTTGCTGGGGAATCTCTTCCTTATGAACCTCTTAGGATTGGATACCATCATGGCATAATCCTCAGTCGTGAGGTCATATTCCTCCAAGTTGAGCTCTTCATCCTCCATCACAGCTTTACTTTTAGATAGGAGGGCCAACGAACCAAGACTAGAAACAACGTTCTTCTCTTGAACCACAATCTTCTCTTGGGACTTTAGAATACCCACCAGTTTCGCCAAAGAGTATGATTTAAACTGCTCATGGGCTTTGACTGTGGAAACCACTGCTCTCCATTCAGATCTCAGTCCGTTCAAGAAAGTAACCTTCTGTTCGATGAGCTTCCTTTCAATGTCGTGTTTGATCATCTTGCTGAGAAGATGATTGAAGCGATCAAACGTCTGGGTCACCGTTTCTTCGGCCCCTTGCCTGAATTCTCCAAACTCAGATAGAAGCAAGGTTTGGATAGAATGTTCAAGATCTTCGTCTGTGGAATACAGTTCACGAAGTCTATCCCATACTTCCTTTGCCGTAGTACATGAGCTGACCAGTCTGAATGTGTCGGACTGAAGGGCGAATCTGATCAACCTTAGAGCTTTAATATTGCACTGGAATTTGTCTTTTTCATCTTGTGCAATATCCTTCACGTCCTTAAGCAGATCGTTGTACTCTTTTTGCGTCTTAATGATTCTGGATGTTGCAGAATGAGAAAACGGTCCATTGATGATGGCTTCCCAGATGAGATAACCATTGTCCTCCGATCCAATCATGTAATCTTCAAAATGATGCGCCCATACTTCATAGTCATGGGTGTACAAGATTGGAATCTTTGTCGTCGAACCGATGCTGTTGGAAATATTAATAGGGTTTGATTGCATTGCGTCCATTATGATCGTAAAAACCTGTTCAAAGATCAGACTTGTAATAAAGCAGATTATGGCAAAACAATAAATATTAAGATACGTCAATTAAGATGACGGCTCAATAAATATCGATGATTGCGGAAAACCCTAATGGAAATCTTTTTCATAGAAAAGATGTGTATCGATTACACAGCCTCCTGCTCTGATACCAATTGATGGGATTAAAACAACTTTTAATCTATGAAGATCGATTAGATCTTGAACAAGTATATGAATATAAAACAACAAGAACGCAATAATAAGAACAAAACAGCTTGAATCAAACGTGTCGAATGATTAAATAAAATCCTCAGAAGAGCTCGATTATGAACATCAACTGTAGAGGATTAGAAGATTACAAGCACGATTAAAGAAAAATGTTGTACTCTGGATGAATCGCTATCTCGATAATCTCAGCAATCTTAACCTAATATGCATGCAAGCATTAAGTTATATACAATACATAAAAGGCTCTCGGTTGGACAGGGCCAAACCGGAGTGTACAAGGCTAAATTAACGAGCCCAAAAGACGCAACAATAAAACAATCTACAGCCCAACAGTGAAGATGGTACATTTTGTGCCGTAGAGATAGTGCCTCCATATCTTTAGAGCGAAGACGATTGCTCCTAGCTCAATATCGTGCGTTGTGTAGTTTACTTCATGCGTCTTTAGTTGCCTTGAGGCGTAGGCGATGACCTTCCCTCGTTATATCAGGACACACCCGAGTCCTTGGTTTGATGCATCGCAGTAGACCACGAAGTCCTCTGTTCCTTCTGGCAAGGTTAGGATGGGCGCACTACATAAGGCTCGCTTTAGTGTCTGAAATGCGATGTCTTGTTTTTCTCCCCAGTCGAAGGTCGCACTCTTCTGAGTTAGGGTGGTGAGTGGCTTGGCAATCTTTGAAAAGTTCTGTATGAACCTTCGGTAATACCCGGCGAGTCCCAACAATTGTCGGATTTCTGTAGGGGTTCTTGGAGTCATCGAACTCTCTATTGCCTTGATCTTATAAGGATCCACGTGTATCCCTTCCTTGCTTACTACATGTCCTAGGAAATCCACTTCCAGAATCCAGAATTCGCACTTTGAAAATTTTGTGTATAGCTTCTCTGCCCTCAATGTTTCCAAAACTTGGCGGAGGTGTTGACTGTGTTCTTCCTGGCTTCGTGAATAGATGAGTATATCATCTATGAACACGATCACGAATTTATCCAGGAAGGGACGACATACTCGGTTCATCAAGTCCATGAACACCGCTGGAGCATTTGTCAACCCGAAGGGCATCACTACAAACTCGTAGTGACCATAGCATGTTCGGAAGGCCATTTTTGGGATGTCTCCTTCCAGTACTCGCAGTTGGTGATAACCAGATCTTAGATCGATCTTTGAGAAGTAGCTTGGTCCTTGCAGTTGGTCGAACAGATCGTCTATGCGCGGTAAGGGATATCGGTTCTTGATCGTGAGTTTGTTCAACTCCCGGTAATCGATGCACATGCGAAAAGATCCGTCCTTCTTTTTCACGAATAAGACCGGTGCTCCCCATGGTGAGAAGCTCGGTCTGATGAAGCCCTTGCTCAGCAGCTCGTTTAATTGACTGGATAGTTCCTGCATCTCAGCTGGGGCTAAACGGTAAGGCGACTTTGCTACTGGAGTAGCTCCGGGGATTAAGTCGATTCTGAACTCGACTTGGCGTTCTGGTGGAATTCCTGGAAGATCTTCTGGGAAAATGTCTGGGAAGTTGCAGACTTCCGGAATGTCTTTAATGTTCTTTGGTTCTTGTTTCTGGTCTACTACGTGGGCTAGAAAGGCATGATATTCCTTGCGAAGATATTTTTGTGGTTTAACACATGAGATGATTTGTAAATTTGAACTAGGTTTGTCTCCATATATGGCAAGAGTTTCGCCGTTGGGCAGATTGAGATGAACGGCCTTTTCGTGATAAAGAATATCGGCATGGTGAGGACTTAACCAGTCCATACCGATGATTACATCAAAACTTCTTATCGAAATGGGCATAAGGTCGATTTGAAATAAGTGTTCGTTTAAATTTAATGTGCACCCTACGTACATATCGCTTGTGCTTTCCGTTTTACCGTTAGCCATTTCTACAGTGAATATTTTATTGAGTGGTTGGGCTCTTTGATTAAGTAAGTGCTTGAATTTATGACTCACAAAACTTCTCTCCGCACCGCAGTCAAAGAGTATGCATGCATAAATGTTGTCGAGGAGAAACGTACCCGTAACCACCGTTGGGTCAGCTATTGCTTCATTTTGACCTATCACCAACACTCTCCCCACACCGCCAACATTCCTTGTCTTGGGGCAGTCCCTCTTGAAGTGCCCAGTTTCTCCACACCCATAACATGCCTGACTTATCCCAGTACCAGGAACTTGAGTGACTGGTCGCCTTGGTGCTATACAGAAACGGGCAGTGTGCCCTTTCCTATCGCAGTTTTTACAATGCATCTCACGGCAATTACCGTGGTGATGGTAGTTGCATCTGCTGCACTTGGGCAGGTTCCCCTCATATTGTTTTGTTGGCGCAGGGGTAGCAGGAGTTGTAGTGGGAGCAGTAGCAGCATGAACCGCCACCATTTGTTTCTTTGAAGGTTCTTGCAAAGTTTTCCCCTTTCTCTTGTTCCAGAATTTCTTCTTGCTGTTGTTGTTGGCATTGTTATCGTTGTTGTTGTTCCCTTTGGTTGGTTCAGCCACGATAGTAGTGACTCCTTGACAGACACCATGATCAACGAGAGATTGCGCCAGTTCCTTGGCGCTGTCGAAAGTCATGGGTTTGGAAGCTAACACACTTCCTCGAAGTTGGAGTGATAGTCCCCAGATGTACCTCTCCAGCTTTTGGCTTTCCAGGATCAACATCCCTGGGCAAAGTGTTATTAAATCACTGAATCTGTTGGTGTAGCCTGCGATGTCCGAGCCTACCATCGTAAGGCCCCACAGTTCTTGTTCGAGCTTCTGAATCTCGCCTCTTGGGCAGTACTCTCGTAGGAGCATTCGTTTCAGGTTTTCCCAACCCATGGAGTTCACCACCACTAGGGTTAGTGTCTTGACGTGGCCGTTCCACCATGTTAGGGCGCGTTCAGAGAAAGTAAGAGCAACAAATTTTACTTTGCTTTCTTCAGGGCATGCGCAAATTTCGAATACAGCTTCCGTTTTCTCTATCCATTGGGATAGAGCCAATACTCCCCCAGTCCCATAAAAGGGAATAGGTTTTCCGTTGGTGAAGTCTTTGTAAGTGCATACCCTGGAACGGCCTTGGCTTTGGGCATTTGTAAAGCTGTTTATTCCTCCTCCTGACCCGTTGTTGCTCATTTGAGCCATCGCTGCGATTACAGCGGCTGTTACAACATTTTGGAACATAGCTGCATCCATAGTTGGAGGGGGCGGTGGAGGTGGTGCTGGAGTTGAGTTTCTGCATGCTGATCTACGAGGAGGCATGTTTTGGTAGAAAAAATAAAAATGAATACTATAAGTTTCTAATGTTTTGACAATCGTGTACTAGAGGGTTAGTTGTATCTTGTAATTTGTTTTGACTTTAGTTTATGGTTTCAAAGTAGGTATAGTAATTTAGTTAATCCCATAAGTTTCGAGAGATATACAAAGAAGTACTTCATATTTATATATATGTGACACATAAGGTGTGTTACATTATGCTTCATGTTTAGGAAAATTTGACCTATCTAGAGGTCTCCGATTATAGATACAAAGGAAATAAGAGGAAAACTTTATCCGAGGTCCTATTCTATATCAAAATTGTTGGAGTTGAGCAAGTTCTACTTGCGGCGTGTTGTACGTTTGGAGCTGGATTTGGCATCTGACTGCTTGAGTCCCATTAGGCGCCTTTCAAGATCTGCCTGTTGTTCCTTCATCTCTCTTATTTCTGCTAGTGCTGTCACCATTTGATTTTGAAACGTCCCTGTGTAGATTTGGGTATTTTCGTGTAGTCCTTCCAGACGACGGATGTCTGCGGCGTTACCCTGTGAAGCAGCATTGATCTCGCAAACTCTGGCCGCTTGCTTGTCCGCATGGTAGTTCTGGGCAGCTATAGTGCCCACAATAACGGGAAGCGCTCGATCAGCTGAGCCTCCCCCACTGACATTGTAAAAATCCCGACACATGCTGAAAGGAGGGCATACACCTAGTTGGCGGCTCCAGTAGTAGAGATGGCTTCCCCAAATGGGGATGGGTCCTGGTTGATATGGTATGACTTCGGGAGGTTGAAGAGCGGGAGGGTCGATTACTTCCGGCTCGGAGTCTGTTCCACTAGTAACTTCCTCAACCTCCTCGTTGACTTTGAATTCCTCTCTGACTTCGACCTCGAATTCTTCTTCGACTTCCTCTTCGATTTCCTCCGGGTCTTCCTCCGGGTCTTCTTCTATCCATCCGTCGTTGCCTTGGTTTGGGTAGTAGGGATCTCCCGGTAAACGGAATCCGGCCATTTGTCTGTACTAGGATAGAGGTATGAGAATTTTATAAGAAAAGAAATTTCTATTTAACGACATCCTACGTTTAACTATATCTTACAGTGTGCAAATTTTTCATCGTACTATTATTTTACCACAATACTCCTATAGTATTTCTAATTAGCGAATCTTTAAAAGAATTTTATTTGGTAAGTTTTGGCTTGTTGTCCACTACGACCATTCCTCGACATACGTTGGTCAAATCCAGGATAAATATAGTTGATCAGGTTATATTTATTCTCGATTTGATTACATACCCCGAGGCCTAATCGTAGTGTCGCAACTTGCCTTAATACTTTTTAGAAAACTTGTCATGATACGAGACTGATACATGCGAGTAAAAATGTATATTTTAAAAGAAGATATATTGTTTATGAAAACGTTTTGTCAGAGGGTTTTTGGTCCCCTTTGCATTTATAGTTTGTATATCTTATGTGGTTTGATATACTTAGTTCACTATAAACAATACTCTGATACCAAACTGTCACACCCCCAAACCAGAATGGAGGAAACATTCGGGGGTGGATGACTTCACATAGTACCATAACAATTGAATATTGTAAAGAAAGTAACACAACCATCATATATATATATATATATATATATATATATATATATATATATATATATATATATATATATATATATATATATATATATATAATAAAAACATATATTGTTGTGTTATACATATTTCCAAAAGAATATTACAATATGATGATGTAAACGTTTAATAATACACGTCCTTAGCGTTCCTTCTTCAAAAGCTGGTGGTTACTTGTAGTACTGATTCCCTGATAAATACAAGTGGTTTCGAAAAAGTGTCAACAATTAAGTTGGTGAGTTCATAAGTGTTTTGTATTGAAAAGTATGTCCTTTTGGTAGAAAATCGATGAACGAGGTTTTCAGAAAATCCAATATTTTCTATAAATAGTTTGAAAAGTTCTCAAAGTTGGAGTGCGTTAGTAATTTTTCGTACTTGAATGATAAAGATAAAATTTGTGCTCAAAATAATGTAGAAACTGAATGCATATATGAATCTCGTAAATCAAACTTGTTTTTTTACTTTCATGTGAGTCTTATAACCATACTATTGACACAGACTGCCTGTAACAACATTCTTTAGGTGTTGTAGTGTTATGACATTTGTCACCCCAGACCTGCCCGTCTAACTGTAGCTAACAGCTTAGGTGCGGGGTTGTCAATCCCGTATAGATCTATACACAAGTATCACGCTCTCCCTCCAAGAGATTATGGTATATAATACAGGGCGTGAAATACATACATAAGAGTACGTTGAAGATTGAATGTCTCATATCACTTAGTATAAATAGATTTACAATAAGAAAGACTTTACTTCATTTTTGTTGAAGGTATTTCGTTTTTCAAGATGTATATGTGAGAATGTATGATGGACTTGCGAACTATACCCATTATAGTTTTTCAGTAAGTATGTTCCATTTGGTGAAAATAACATATGATATACTAACCCTTTATATGTAAAGTAAGATGTTGGTATCGATAATTTGTAAGATAAATGTTGCACTTATGTTTATAAAATGATACTTTTACTTGTATTGTACTTGTATTCCCCCCCCCCCCCCCCCTAAAACATGAAAAGACTTGAAAATTAGGGGTATGAACTCACTTGTTTGGTTTGAAGAGAGTGGGGCTAGAGTCGATCAGAACTTCAACCGCGAAAAGCTGCGTCTTCGAGCTCTTCGGGGATCTCGGTAGTGTAGAACCCTCGTCGGGGGCTCGGGTGCGGAAATCGAGGGCGTCGGGATAGCTTCTGGTGCTTAAAAGTATGTGGGAGTTTGAGAAGGTGTGCCAAAACCCGTAGCTCATGCCTTCTATTTATAGTGCTGGAAAGGTGAGTACGCTGGGCGTACCACCAGAGTACGTTGGGCGTACGCGTTACATTGGGCGTACTTCGGTTACGCTGGGCGTAACTTTGCATCATGGCTTACGACTCGAGTCTAGCTAGGCGTAGAGCTGCAGCCGATGGGACTCGACCCTGCACCTGAGTACGTTGGGCGTACTCCTACATTACACTGGGCGTAATCCTGGCTTCCGTCTTCTAAATTCCGTAACTTTTGCGTACGGGCTCCGTTTTTCGCATTCTTTATATCCATGCGTAGGTGAGATTATGCACTACAACTTTCGTTTAGACTCCGTCGGCTAGTTTTGACTTTATTTTTAATGATATGTTTTTAATAGGCTGGGACTGCTAAAGTCCGTTAAAAACTCATAGCTTCTTTATTCAACGTTGGTTTTCGTTTGTCTTTTTATCATTTTACTCCTATTGTGGAGACCTTCAACTTTCGTTTAGGTTGCGATAGCTAAATAACGCTCGATCTTCAATTCGAGTTTTTAGCCCTCTACTACTGTAACGAAACTTAGAAAATTCGTAACTTCTTCATACGAGGTCCAATTTGGGTGATCTTTTTATGTACGATTATAGTTTAACGAACTCTACATCTTTTTTTTAGATACTTAAGGCTAAAATGCATTTTATTGTAATTTCACTTTTTATGTTAAGTAATGTTTTACCGGTGTGTCGTAAATATTCGAGTGGTTATATTTTCTTCAATATAACCCGGTTTCGAATGTTCTTTATGTTTTTGGAAACCTTGGCACGATATCTAACATTTGATTCATCCCAATTTAGATAATTGAACACTTTATTTTTGAGGTTATTTTCGTTGATTCCAAATAGTTTTCGTTGTATTTGACTTTTGAGTGTTACATTGCTTTTGGAAAAATATAGGGTTGTCACATACAGTCTAAATACATGCAAAATTTGGTTTCTAAGGTTCATAATCCTATCTAGCATACATGGGGAACTTTAATCCTAAAAGGATGGCTAGAATTACATACTTTGTAGTTGATTTTGGTTCCTTGAAACCTTGTGAGCCTAGCACCCCAAGTGTGATGCCTCAAATGCTTCACACAACACCAAATGCTTTTGGAATGACCTTTGAGAGAATACACACACTTGAAAAATCGGCCTAGCCCTCTTATCTCTTTTTGTAGCCGATTTTGGTGGATAGTATGTTCCTTATATAATGTGACACATCTAGGGTTACACCATGTAAACCCTAATGTGTCATGGCTCTTCATTTCCATGACCCATTGGTATGTAACTCCCATGGAGCATCTTATGGGTTTAACCCAACTTCATAATCCATGGAGCCTCTTAGCCCACTATACAAGTTATGGATGATTTACATTGTCACACCCCAAAACCGGAACGGCGGAAACGTTCTGGGGTGGATGACGTCATGTCAAGTATCACAACACATGCATTATAGTAATCAAAGTACAACAAAACACTGCATTAATAGTAATAGTTTTACATGGTTACATTACAACAATTTAAAGTGTACAAACAAATATAATAAGAACAACATAGTACTAAGCTATCTTCATCAACAGCTCCGGGGATGTACCTGTCTAATCTTTGACCTGAGAATACAAGTTATTTGAAAAGCGAGTATCAGCATTTTTACAAATGCCGGTGAGTTCATAAGTATTTAGTGACGTTTCAATCAAATAACTTTAATAAGTATTAGTTTAAGTATTTTCTGTGTATTAGAGTACTTTCCAGAAAATCCTATATTTTCTATAATAAAAGCAGCCTTTTACCAAGACTGGTCAGTGTTATGCGGTAAAAAGTAGTTTTCCCTAAATTGCTATCATTATCAAAATACTGAATTTGATTATTGAGGAAAGCAAACGACATCAGGGAATAACATATGCCTCAGCAGTGAGGACTGCTGACTAAGGCAAGGAATCATAGACTACAGGAGAATATCGAATTAACGACACGCCTGGTTTAGTCTAACAAGTAGAGACTCAGACCCCATAAGGTACCAAATGAAAGGTACAGTTGGTAAGGTCTAAAACAGTGAAAGACAGACCCCAGACAGTATCAAATGAAAGATACATCTTGTAAGGTCAAAAACAGTGAAAGACAGACCCCAGACAGTATCAAATGAAAGATACGTCTTGTAAGGTCAAAACAGTGTGACTCTGAAAATGAGTTACCAGCATACAGTGTAAATTGCCGGAGAAACACCATTACCTTAAAACCATGAATTATAAGGTAACCCGGGATACTCGTAACCATACTGAATAGAGTTCCAGACGCCCTACAAGCATCTATAATGTGACATTTGTCACTTGTTGGCTTGGTAGGCCGGGACTGTAGCTAGCAGTCTAGGTGCGGGGTTGTCAATCCCGTATAGATCTATACACACAATGTCCGCTCTCCCTACAGGAGACTCTGGTTACCAACTAGACGACGGAGAAGGCCGTGTCCTGAAGATGCATCCCAAATAGTGGGTAGAGACTTCCAAATAGTGGGTAGTGTGTAAGTGTTGAACTAGAGGTAGAGACTTCCCAATAGTGGGTTTCTAATGTAAGTATATACTAGAGGTAGAGACTCTTAACTGAACTGACTAGAGAATTCCTATATGTCCATACTCATATACATAATATATAACTAATGAGTCAAACGACCTTCGGACGGCCATCCGATCCCACCAGACCACATCTCAACGAAGAAAAGGAAACAGGGCAGACGAGCCTTCCTAAGTCTTTCAATCATTACTTATATGTACCTATATAAGCACAAACACACATCTAACTACGACTGAGTGTGTATCAAGTAGAAGTGATCTTTGTGAAGTAGAAGTGTCTAACAAGTGAAGTAGAAGCAGTCGCAAGTGAAGTAGAAGTGTCGAACAAGTATAAGCGTATCACGAAGTAGAGACGACAATAAGTGAAGCAAGAGCGTATCAAGTATAAGTGAAGTAGAGTCGATATCAAGTATAAGCGAAGTAGAATCGTATCTCTAAGTAAAAATGTGAATAAGTATAAACGTCCATCGGTACAAGTGACTTCAAGTATAAGTGAAAGCGTTACAGAGTAGGAATATAAAATAAGTATAAGCGAAGTAGCCGTATTTAATAAGTAAAGTATACGTCGAAAAAGGGAATCTTTGATGAAAAAATTTTATGTCCAGAGAAAATCACAAATTGTATTCTTTTGTATAATATGTTTGAAAACCTTAGAAAATCTTTCATAAACCAGTTTAGAATGAATCTAGATAAAACAGTATAAGTAAGAGTTTTGAAACAATTGAAAACGATTATATTGTCCTACTCGGTAAAACAGTGTACAGCGGTAAAATCTTGTGCATGCGGTTTATCAATCACATGTGATTGATATGATAACTGGCATGTTTAACTTGTATTACCCCCCCCCCCTATAAAACATGTAAAAACATTTAAAACGTTCATTCAGGGGTATGAACTCACCTGGTGTAAGTAGGTTCGACGAAGGTGCCGTTTGGGCGTTCGGTGTCACGCAAGGACTTGAACACACACAATGACCTATTTAACATATGATAACATATGTTCACATACAATTAGCATATTTAATACTAATTAAACAAATATACGCGCTCACAGGAGCGGAAAACACTTTGGTTAAGTGTTTGGGTGTCCCGGGTAGCATTTAAGGGTGTGTATGGCTAAGGAATGGAGTTTACTGTCCAAGAGTAAACCTTAGTACCTAGTTTACGGCCCAGGGACTACTCACCATGATTTACGGCCGTAAACTCATGGTGATGGGTTCTAGGGTGTTTAATGCCTCTAGCTTGCTCATGGAATTATTCTAAGTACTTTTCATAAAAGGCATGAGTGGATTTAAGGTCTTTAAGGGCACTTTATAGGAGTTTACGGCCTAGGGACACTCCTATGGGATTTTACAGCCGTAAACTCTCATTCTTTGAGTTAAGTGAAGTTTTAAGCCCCTATTACCTTTCTAGCAATTTCTAATGGAGTGTGATGCCATTTTGGGGGATTAAAACCATGATTTGGGCATGTTTTGGGGAGTTTACGGCCTTGACACAAGTCTGGGCCGTAAACTCCTTTTGTCCCTCCATTTTGATGTGTTTAAGTGGTCTAAACCCAAAATACCAAGTCCCTAATTTATGTGTGAAGCCTAAGGGTGGTTTGGGAGTGTTTTTGGGGCCTTTAAACAAGATTTTGAGGTGTTTACGGCCTAAGCTTGTGCTTGGGCCGTAAACTCCCTTTACCCCCTAAATTGATTGTTTTAAATGAGCAAACACTCCTAGGCTAAATCCCCTAATAGTTCCTAAGCTTAAGGATGAGTTTTAAGGCATGTTTGGCACCATTTTAGGGGTTTACGGCCCTAGAGTGTTCCTGGGCCGTAAACTCCTTATTCCATGCCTTCTTGTATGATTTTTGGGCTATAAACACGAATTAATATGTTTAGAATAGGCTAGGGTAAGCGGACTTACAATTTGGAAGCATTTGGTTGCGGATTCGGGGCGACAACGAGTCTAGAGAGAGAGTATAGAGAGAGAGGGTGGAAAAGCTCCAAATGGATTTTACTCCCCTTTATATATGGGTGGGAGTTGGAGCTCAGTGATTTTCTACCCGATACTGCCGTTAAACGGGGCTTTCGGTCGCACCCGATTTAGTGGTTGTGATAATAAACTAATATTTTCCAAGTAACTGGAAATATGTGTTATGTGTTTTTATTTCCTTTTATCACGACTTAACGGCATATAAAACTAAACAATTGAAATGTTTATTAAATTCGACGACCTCTAATTAACGGAACTTTTAGAAACTGGAATATTCCGTTAACGGTAACGGGGAAATGTAACGGAACAACTTGGGTTTGTCACATCATCCCCCCGTTAGAGGGAATTTCGTCTCGAAATTCAAGTCTAGGCAAGGAAGTGGGTATGAATGGCCAAGTAAAGGTAAGAGGGTACTTCCTATATGGTTGTCCTCGCATTCCCAAGTGAACTCTAGTCTGTGTTTGTCATTCCGACCGACCTTCACATACGGGATGCGGATTCCGTCTAGTGTAGCTAGTGGGTTCCGACTGGCGTATCTACGAGGTTAGAGTTCTCAATGGATTCTATCAAGATGGGTGAGGTACGAAGAGTAATGTTGGGAAATCATGTATCATGTCTAAGAAGTGGATCGGTCGGGTGTGAATCTGTGGTATATCCGAAAGTAGTAGCGCCCTGAAAAGGGTTGGACAAAGTCTCTATGAGATTTCTCATACGGTCCTATGCTGTCGGAAGGGTAGAGCTTTTCAATACTAAGAACATAGTGTACTTCTATGGCAAGATCATCACTGGCGTGATCGCCATTCTGAAGTTCCTAACGTTCTCACTCGTACTATGTGTGTAGTCCTTCAGGTTGGTCCTTAGGAAGCTCGGGTGGTCTTTGGTTTCACGTTTCCTGTCAACTGGCTGATAAAGACTTTCTAGATTGTCGAGTGAGTTGCGTTTCTACGATTATCTGTCTGCTGTAGAGTGTCCATCTCAAGCTTGTGCAAAATGGACCTGCCCTAAAGAGTCTTGAGATGCGGAAACCCTGAGGGTCGGGAAGATAGGGTTTCACCAGACGAGTGTTGGACTATCTCGGGAGGCGGTTCTACTATCCCTGCGTGAGATAGTATTCGTGGAACACCTAATAGTCCAAGGAATCTCTAAGACTGTGGTTTATTCTAGCGTGGAAAGTGTATGTTCCTGCATAACCCTTCGACTAACACCAGGGCTGGTGTCAAGTCTATAATCTTTTCGGGATCTGGGTCACGAGGCTCAACGAAACTACTATCGCACCTTGATCAAGGATTCTTGGCTGCGAAGGTTATCCTGTGGTTCTCGATATTCTAGTGTTCACTTCGGAGAATGTATTTTATCGTCTACAGGGCGACGATGATTTCCTCCTTGCGAGAGGGTGGAGGATGATAAGCACCACTTGTCTATAACTGGGTCGAAGAGGTGCATGAGTAGTGGGAGCATCTACTGCAACTACTCTTCCAAAGGTTCTAAGTTTTCTCGGTCTAGGTCAAATCTAGTGGGTATATGGTTTCATCACTCGGAACTTTACTCGCTCAACCCGCAGTGATCCTCTTGACTCCGGCTCCTATGTTATGGAATAGAGTGAAAGTGTTTTGCGAAGAGGTCCGTGGTAGAGCTCATGCTTGGCTTAACTGCCAATACTTGATGGATGCCAGCGTATACCTGGTTATAGTGGTCAGCCTCATGAGTTCTATTCTCTGGGTTCACGAACCTGATGTGCGAGGTGCGAAGAGTCTTGAGGGGGATTCTACGGAGTATGCTTCGGATGGTGGTCATCTCCTTAGAGTATCTGTAGTGTCGTTCACTTCGGTGTTTATCTGACTACGAGGGGCCAGTCAATAGTGCGGGGTACCCTTTCTTGGGTACTTTGGAAGGTTTGAGATAAGAGGGACGATTGACGGATCGCATTATGTTTGATTATTTGTGTTAGGTTTAGGTTCGGGAGAACCTTTATTTGCCGACATGGCTATGGAGATAGTTCTTTTTACACAACACCAAGAATGTACACATGGTTGCACGAAGTCGAACCACGATCAATATAGTCGTTGAAGTTGGCACACTTCGACATGATATATAATGAAGATCGATAGAGTCATGTGCCGAACAGGCACACACGTTCTAGGCATCTCGGGTTTCGTCCTGGGTATCACTACCGCAGATACTTGGACCGATAGAGTCGACGCGGAACTATAGAGAGTTCTAAGTGTTTCCGAATAGAGTACCTTTTCATGAAAGACTTCTCACAAGGCATTTCTATATTCGCCTCACATATACTAGTCATGTATATTTAAGGTGTGGAGGACTGTTGACTGAGCGACCCCGCCCTAAATCCACAACCAAACGAGGAACAGGAAATGAGGCGGCATTCGCTCACTCTAGGTCTGTCCATCTTAAATATACATGGCCGTAACATATATGTTTAGCCATTATAGTTTTACCTAATGAATTTTAAATTTTATAACAGTGCTGCGACTTTCACCTTACTGGAAAGAATTTACATTTGAATTAGTCTTTTATTGTTCTTAGTTCAGTTATCCGAGATCGAGAGACGTACCAAAATCTAATGAGTTCCTTGCCGCTTCTCCCTAAGCAGTAGTGTCAGGCTCCTTCTGTGTCTTTGTCTTTCTCTTCGGTTGGGCAGTCCTTCTTGAAGTGTCCTATTTCACCACATAGGTGGAAAACTATACGGGTCGCCACATTGGTGATTGATGTAATGAACTCAACCGGGGTTCTGCAGACGCGAGCAGTATGCCCCAACATGTGGCACCTAGCACAATAGAGTTCCCGGCAGGCACCATGATGATGGTGGCTGCACTTGCTGCAGTGGGGAAGGTCTCCTAGGTATGGTCATCTGGAGGTCGGGAGGGAAGGATTAACAGAAGTTTTAGCTGTCTCAGCTCGTTGCCCTTCAGAAGATCCTTGAGCCGAGGTACTTCCCTCCTCATTCTTGAGTTTTCTCTTTAGTGGGTTCATTTGAGGTGCTTGTGTGAATGGGTATGAAAGTGTTGGTTGCTGCTGTCCATTGCCAGGATTGGAAATCCCGACAAGGCCCCTGCTAACATTGGCGGTGTTAGCATTCAGGTGAGCCACGACAGCTGCTACGGCTGCTGAGACTGCAGCTTGGAACGTAGCTTCATCGAATAAGAGAGTGGATTTCTTGTTTGAGGACTGGTTACGCTTCTTCGGTGGCATGGTTTTCCTACACGGAAAGGAATACAAGGCAATGAGAGATGATGGTTAACCCTGGACATTTCCGTCCTAAACGCATTAGGCATAAATTTTCCCCGTGCCTCGGGTACTGGTCGTCTGAATGTCGACCTACATCCCTATGATGTAGTCCTGGTAATCGAGGTAGGAGTGTGAGTATTGGAAAAAGGCCATAAGATGCGAGTCATTCCTACTAAGTTACCTTTATACTGGGAAAGGTTTCACTCTTCGGCTTGGAGAGATTTGAGAACGGTTCGGAACGAACTGCGGAAAGAGAGGCTCGCAAGGGCAGATGGCTAAAATTCTCTCATTAGAGATGCGGGGATCCACCCTAATCGTGTAACTGGCAATGGGAAACGAGGATTTACCTAACACATAGCGTGAGTAGTGTAGCCACTAACTCACTAAATTGTATAATTTTATGGGTGTATTAGTGTGACGAACACGAGGAAAAGACACTTCTCGGGTTCCATGTACCGGTTCCCGCTGTCTGCCTCGTATCTTTGGCTGAAGTCGGCGTTGGTTTCCTTCGGGTAGTTACCTAGGGTTCTCTTCTCGTATGGACATATTGAATTTCTACTCCGCCTTCCTTCTGATTCCAACTCTGGGTGTCATCACTTCATGATGGATGACTGGGAATCTCCAAAGTTTAGGGAAATTCCTCACCGATGTCCCTAAAAGAAGATGGGCACTTGGTGTATTCAATAGTCTCGACCCAGTTCATTTATTTCCGAACAGGAAATCTTCTCAATGAACCTCTTCGGGGTCGAATTCAACTCTTCTGTCAAGCACTGAAGTGGGTAGGGTTGTCTACAGGGTTCGCGCGAGAATGGAAATGTCTAAAGAATCCTAAGAGATTATTAACATTTCACTGTATGATCCATATCGAGTCCTGCTACAATTACACAGGGTATACAAATCATATATAGCTTAAACCCGATAGGCCTTCGAATATGTGATACTACTCTAGAACCACATCCCAACGAGGAAAAGGTAATAGAGCAAAACCACACGTTTTTAGCCTATGGGATCCTTTTTATATATAACCTTGGGAGTATACCCTCTGTAGTTTTAGGTATATCAATAGGGATCTTTTTAGTTATTCACGCAAGGTTGTTTATGTGTTCTAAAATACCCCTATGGTATTTTAATTCTTGTTTGGTTCTTATCTTTGGATTATGATTCTGGGTTTAGTGTGAATCTTTTAGCGTTCTAAAATACTCCTATAGTATTTTAACTTTATGTTTGGCTCTAACAATCCTAGTTGGTAAGTTTCAGACCTGTTGCACACCCCTATCACTCCCGAGCACACGTTCATCGCATCTCGAATAAATGTAGTTGATCAGGTTACATTTATTCCAGCTTATGATTACATAACTGCCCAGGTTTGACTGTAGGATTCAACATCCGAAGACTTTTATTATTGTTCTTCTTGTGATACTTTTGTTCAAGTGTTTAGATTCTGGATGTTATTATACTTTGGTAAAATATGGTTATATTTTAAAGTATAATTCTTGGTGAGAGTGTTTTATCCCTTTGTGTTTATAGGTTGTATATCTTTTATGAATTGATATACTTAGCTCACTATAAACAATGCTCTGATACCAATCTGTCACACCCCAAAACTGGAACGGCGGAAACGTTCTGGGGTGGATGATGTCATGTCAAGTATCACAACACATGCATTATAGTAATCAAAGTACAACAAAACATTGCATTAATAGTAATAGTTTTACAAGGTTACATTACAACAATTTAAAGTGTACAAACAAATATAATAAGAACAACATGGTACTAAGTTATCTTCATCAACAGCTCCAGGGATGTACCTGTCTAATCTTTGACCTGAGAATACAAGTTATTTGAAAAGCGAGTATCAGCATTTTTACAAATGCTGGTGAGTTCATAAGTATTTAGTGACGTTTCAATCAAATAACTTTAATAAGTAGTGTTTTAAGTATTTTCTGTGTATTAGAGTACTTTCCAGAAAATCCTACATTTTCTTTAATAAACGCAGCCTTCTACCAAGACTGGTCAGTGTTATGCGGTAAAAAGTAGTTTTCCCTAAATTGCTATCATTATCAAAATACTGAATTTGATTATTGAGGAAAGCAAACGACATCAGGGAATAACATATGCCTCAGCAGTGAGGACTGCTGACTAAGGCAAGGAATCATAGACTACAGGAGAATATCGAATTAACGACACGCCTGGTTTAGTCTAACAATAAGAGACTTAGACCCCATAAGGTACCAAATGAAAGGTACAGTTGGTAAGGTCTAAAACAGTGAAAGACAGACCCCAGACAGTATCAAATGAAAGATACATCTTGTAAGGTCAAAACAGTGTGACTCTGAAAATGAGTTACCAGCATACAGTGTAAATTGCCGGAGAAACACCGTTACCTTAAAGCCATGAATTATAAGGTAACCCGGGATACTCGTAACCATACTGACTAGAGTTCCAGACACCTATAAGCGTCTATAATGTGACATTTGTCACCCGTTGGCTTGGTAGGCCGGGACTGTAGCTAGCAGTCTGGGTGCAGGGTTGTCAATCCCGTATAGATCTATACACACAATGTCCGCTCTCCCTACAGGAGACTCTGGTTACCAACTAGACGACGGAGAAGGCCATGTCCTGAAGATGCATCCCAAATAGTGGGTAGAGACTTCCAAATAGTGGGTAGTGTGTAAGTGTTGAACTAGAGGTAGAGACTTCCCAATAGTGGGTTTCTAATGTAAGTATAGACTAGAGGTAGAGACTCTTAACTTAACTGACTAGAGAATTCCTATATGTCCATACTCATATACATAATATATAACTAATGAGTCAAACGACCTTCGGACGGCCATCCGATCCCACCAGACCACATCTCAACGAAGAAAAGGAAACATGGCAGACGAGCCTTCCTAAGTCTTTCAATCATTACTTATATGTACCTATATAAGCACAAACACACATCTAACTACGACTGAGTGTGTATCAAGTAGAAGTGATCTTTGTGAAGTAGAAGTGTCTAACAAGTGAAGTAGAAGCAGTCGCAAGTGAAGTAGAAGTGTCGAACAAGTATAAGCGTATCACGAAGTAGAGACGACAATAAGTGAAGCAAGAGCGTATCAAGTATAAGTGAAGTGGAGTCGATATCAAGTATAAGCGAAGTAGAATCGTATCCCTAAGTAAAAATGTGAATAAGTATAAACGTCCATCGGTACAAGTGACTTCAAGTATAAGTGAAAGCGTTACAGAGTAGGAGTATAAAATAAGTATAAGCGAAGTAGCCGTATTTAACAAGTAAAGTATACGTCGAAAAAGGGAATCTTTGATGAAAAACCTTTATGTCCAGAGAAAATCACAAATTGTATTCTTTTGTATAATATGTTTGAAAACCTTAGAAAATCTTTCATAAACCAGTTTAGAATGAATCTAGATAAAACAGTATAAGTAAGAGTTTTGAAACAATTGAAAACGATTATATTATCCTACTCGGTAAAACAGTGTACAGCGGTAAAATCTTGTGCATGCGGGTTATCAATCACATGTGATTGATATGATAACTGGCATGTTTAACTTGTATTACCCCCCCCCCTATAAAACATGTAAAAACATTTAAAAGGTTCATTCAGGGGTATGAACTCACTTGGTGTAAGTAGGTCCGACGAAGGTGCCGTTTAGGCGTTCGGTGTCACGCAAGGACTTGAACACACACAATGACCTATTTAACATATGATAACATATATTCACATACAATTAGCATATTTAATACTAATTAAACAAATATACGCGCTCACAGGAGCGGAAAACACTTTGGTTAAGTGTTTGGGTGTCCCAGGTAGCGTTTAAGGGTGTGTATGGCTAAGGATAGGAGTTTACTTTCCAAGAGTAAACCCTTAGTACCTAGTTTACGGCCCAGGGACTACTCACCATGAGTTTACGGCCGTAAACTCATGGTGATGGGTTCTAGGGTGTTTAATGCCTCTAGCTTGCTCATGGAATTATTCTAAGTACTTTTCATAAAAGGCATGAGTGGATTTAAGGTATTTAAGGGCACTTTATAGGAGTTTACGGCCTAGGGACACTCCTATGGGATTTTACGGCCGTAAACTCTCATTCTTTGAGTTAAGTGAAGTTTTAAGCCCCTATTACCTTTCTAGCAATTTCTAATGGAGTGTGATGCCATTTTGGGGGATTAAAACCATGATTTGGGCATGTTTTGGGGAGTTTACGACCTTGACAAAAGTCTGGGCCGTAAACTCCTTTTGTCCCTCCATTTTGATGTGTTTAAGTGGTCTAAACCCAAAATACCAAGTCCATAATTTATGTGTGAAGCCTAAGGGTGGTTTTGGAGTGTTTTGGGGCCTTTAAACAAGATTTTGAGGTGTTTACGGCCTAAGCTTGTGCTTGGGCCGTAAACTCCCTTTTACCCCCTAAATTGATTGTTTTAAATGAGCAAACACTCCTAGGCTAAATCTCCTAATAGTTCCTAAGCTTAAAGATGAGTTTTAAGGCATGTTTGGCACCATTTTAGGGGTTTACGGCCCTAGAGTGTTCCTGGGCTGTAAACTCCTTATTCCATGCCTTCTTGGACGATTTTTAGGCTATAAACACAAATTAATATGTTTAGAATAGGCTAGGGTAAGCAGACTTACAATTTGGAAGCGTTTGGTTGCGGATTCGGGGCGAAAACGGGTCTAGAGAGAGAGTATAGAGAGAGAGGGTGGAAAAGCTCCAAATGGAGTTTACTCCCCTTTATATATGGGTGGGAGTTGGAGCTCAGTGATTTTCTACCCGATACTGCCGTTAAACGGGGCTTTCGGTCGCACCCGATTTAGTGGTTGTGATAATAAACTAATATTTTCCAAGTAAATGGAAATATGTGTTATGTGTTTTTATTTTCTTTTATCACGACTTAACGGCATATAAAACTAAACAATTGAAATGTTTATTAAATTCGACGACCTCTAGTTAACGAAACTTTTAGAAACTGGAATATTCTGTTAACGGTAACGGGGAAATGTAACGGAACAACTTGGGTTGTCACATACATAATCAACCCATATATTTAATTAGTTATCTTTTTTGATCACTTAATTAATTCCAAATTAATTCTTGATCAATACTAATTAAATAATACTATTAATATATTAGAACTTATAATATATTAGTAAACCACAAGTGCTATTTCTTTCATTTAGTCTATCCAAATGCATGATGTCATGCAACCCAAACGGACCATGCCGGGTCGGGTCAAGTACATACCAGAAATAGTTATGGACTTAGACACCTTATCCAACATATCGCAGGTTTACCGGTGGATTTGTAGTATTTTTGGTTCCAAATCTTATTTCATGGAGCTCACGTAAACA
>NC_056626.2:395642454-395644954 GCF_002870075.4 Lactuca sativa
ATTCATTTATTGCTATATTTATTTCAACTATTACATTAAAATATTACGTGAAATTTAATAAAATAGAAAAATCACAAAATAACAAGTGGAAAAAAAATTAATTCAAAATAACTACAAAATGACATTTGTCAGATTGAATGAGAATTTGACAAATGACAAAAAAAAAACTTTCATTTATTAGAAAGGATATACTTTTTAATATAAAAATTATGTAAAAAGTGATAAATATTGAAAATAAAATATTATTTATATCATTTTGTTGTAAATAGATAAACCAAACTAAAAATGAACCATATCAATTAGATATCACCTTATCTCATTTTAAATCCTAAAGTATACCGAATGAGAAATTAAATATCCTCTTACATTTTGTTCCTACCAATCCTTCTACCCTTTTAAATATGTTATATTAGTATCTTAAAATATCATTAAATTTTATTAAATGAACATTAAATGTTATATATGTCATCGTTTAATTGAATACGATGATATTTAGGAAAAAAAAAACAAAAAGATATTTAATTTCTCATAGAGAATACTATGTGCATCTTCAAATATTTATACAATATATACCTAAATAAATAGAATATTATTTCTTTTTCTGCATGCATAAGGGTGATCTAGTCTATGGTATGACTTGTGGTTGAGAAAAGTACAAAAACCACACGATATGCATGAGCGTGGAGTACACATCCACCATCATTACCGACAAAAGCTGTTACAAATGTGGGATCAGCTAAACAGTGGATTCATGTAAGACGAGTGGGATTCGATTTTTCAGGTCACACGTATGAGTTGTGTATCACGTGACAACAGCCAACAGGCAAAACATCTGCCTTAAAATCACTAAAGCCCATGTCACCCCCTCATGTGTTTCATCGATCTTTAACTCCATTTGACCACTTCAAACTCAATTTGAATTAGATTATATAATTTTACAAGTCCTTATAATATGATTTTGTTTCTAAAGATTGATTAGCTTGAAAATTTTATGAAAGTTAAATACTAGTGTTGATTAAATAGTTAAAAACTCATGTGATATGAGCCATTTTAATTTTACAAGATTATTTTGTGTACAATAGCGAAGTCAATACACTAGCTTTATTATTATAATTAATAATATTATTTATAATTTGAATTATAAAATTATGATATACATTGTGATTTACTAAAAGGATGACTATAAAATTCCTACCGCTATCAAAGTGGCCCACTTATGATCATTTTACATTTAAACGAAAAATGTTTGATTTTCTTAAACATTAATTTTGAGATGATATGTCCATAAATGAATATGGTAACACATTGTTCATATATTTAAAGATGGTAAAGCAATAATTTTTTGAGAATATCATATAAAAATATGGAAATTAAATTATAATGTTCATTAAACAGTTAAACATATGTGATATGCGCCATTTTAAATTTACAAGATTATTTTGTGTAGTAAGCTTTATTTTTATAATTAGTTGTAAGATTTTATATTACATTAGTTTATATTAAAAAGAAAAAAAAATTAAATATAAAAGTCTTAATATTTGAGAAGTTTGAATGTATAAGAAAGATGAAAAAATAATTGAATTATTAAAATTGAAGTGTTTTTTTCTCTTTTAAATTTAAACAAATAAATTAGATAAATAAAAAAAGAAATTAATAGGATTTGAATTTAGAAATTTTGAAATTAGAAGGTAAGTTCATTAATGAAATTGATATCCATTTATTATTATATTTATTGTAGTTATTATATTTAAATATTATATGGAATTTAATAAAAAAAAAAAAAACCATAAAATGATATATGGACAAAAATTAATTTAAAATAACCGTAAAATGACATTTAGCAAAATGAATGAGAGTATGACATGTGGTAAAAAAATCTTTATTTATTATAATATATTAATAATATCATTAAAACAATTATAAAATTTAAGATATACATGATTATTTACTATAACGATAATAAATTTCTACTACTATCATAGTGGTTTACCGGTATTTATTTGATATTTAAACACTTTAAAATAAAATATGTCTCATATTTGAATTTCACAGACTTCAACTTTTAGATGAATTTCTATATTTGTAATACCTTATTCATAGGGTAAGACAACACTTTCTTGGAGTATCATAATATAATTTGTTTGTGATTTATTGTCCCCGACAATTTATGTAATTTGAATTAACACAGGTGTTTGATGAAAATTTAAGTACCCGATCCAATATAAGTTAGATGGTTTAAAGTGCACAATTATATATAAGGTGGGTTTGATCCCAAACACAACGGAAAGGCAGGGGCAAGGGGTCCCCCTATAGGGTCCAAATAGCATAGTTAACTTTAAGTGTATGGTTGTCCAAACTGCATGTGACATCTCCAACCCAAGCTTCTTATGGAAACTTTAGTCAGGTAGCTCGAGCTATTTGGGTAGTTTTCCAAAAGTGGTTTTCAACGACATATTATATAGTTTTAGTCAACCTTATCTAATTTTTAGATATATGAGTA